>NW_026279306.1:37500-64874 GCF_023373465.1 Oncorhynchus keta | reverse complement strand
ATGAGGTCCTGTTGGTAGCATGAGGTCCTGTTGGTATCATGAGGTCCTGTTGGTAGCATGAGGTCCTGTTGGTAGCATGATGTCCTGTTGGTAGCATGAGGTCCTGTTGGTAGCATGAGGTCCTGTTGGTAGCATGGTCCTGTTGGTAGCATGATGTCCTGTTGGTAGCATGAGGTCCTGTTGGTAGCATGAGGTCCTGTTGGTAGCATGAGGTCCTGTTGGTAGCATGAGGTCCTGTTGGTAGCATGGTGTCCTGTTGGTAGCATGGTGTCCTGTTGGTAGCATGGTCCTGTTGGTATCATGGGGTCCTGTTGGTAGCATGGTGTCCTGTTGGTAGCATGGTGTCCTGTTGGTAGCATGGTGTCCTGTTGGTAGCATGAGGTCCTGTTGGTAGCATGAGGTCCTGTTGGTAGCATGAGGTCCTGTTGGTAGCATGGTGTCCTGTTGGTAGCATGAGGTCCTGTTGGTAGCATGAGGTCCTGTTGGTAGCATGAGGTCCTGTTGGTAGCATGGTGTCCTGTTGGTAGCATGGTGTCCTGTTGGTAGCATGAGGTCCTGTTGGTAGCATGAGGTCCTGTTGGTAGTATGAGGTCTTGTTGGTATCATCAGGTCCTGTTGGTAGCATGAGGTCCTGTTGGTATCATGAGGTCCTGTTGGTAGCATGGTCCTGTTGGTAGCATGGTCCTGTTGGTAGCATGGTCCTGTTGGTAGCATGAGGTCCTGTTGGTAGCATGGTCCTGTTGGTAGCATGGTGTCCTGTTGGTAGCATGAGGTCCTGTTGGTAGCATGAGGTCCTGTTGGTATCATGGTCCTGTTGGTAGCATGAGGTCCTGTTGGTAGCATGGTGTCCTGTTGGTAGCATGAGGTCCTGTTGGTAGCACGAGGTCCTGTTGGTAGCATGAGGTCCTGTTGGTAGCATGGTGTCCTGTTGGTAGCATGAGGTCCTGTTGGTAGCATGGTCCTGTTGGTAGCATGAGGTCCTGTTGGTATCATGGTCCTGTTGGTAGCATGAGGTCCTGTTGGTATCATGAGGTCCTGTTGGTATCATGAGGTCCTGTTGGTAGCATGAGGTCCTGTTGGTAGCATGAGGTCCTGTTGGTAGCATGATGTCCTGTTGGTATCATGGTGTCCTGTTGGTAGCATGGTCCTGTTGGTATCATGGGGTCCTGTTGGTAGCATGGTGTCCTGTTGGTAGCATGGTGTCCTGTTGGTATCATGGTCCTGTTGGTATCATGGGGTCCTGTTGGTAGCATGGTGTCCTGTTGGTAGCATGGTGTCCTGTTGGTAGCATGGTGTCCTGTTGGTAGCATGAGGTCCTGTTGGTAGCATGAGGTCCTGTTGGTAGCATGAGGTCCTGTTGGTAGCATGGTGTCCTGTTGGTAGCATGAGGTCCTGTTGGTAGCATGAGGTCCTGTTGGTAGCATGAGGTCCTGTTGGTAGCATGGTGTCCTGTTGGTAGCATGGTGTCCTGTTGGTAGCATGAGGTCCTGTTGGTAGCATGAGGTCCTGTTGGTAGCATGAGGTCCTGTTGGTAGCATGGTGTCCTGTTGGTAGCATGGTGTCCTGTTGGTAGCATGAGGTCCTGTTGGTAGCATGAGGTCCTGTTGGTAGTATGAGGTCTTGTTGGTATCATGAGGTCCTGTTGGTAGCATGAGGTCCTGTTGGTATCATGAGGTCCTGTTGGTAGCATGGTCCTGTTGGTAGCATGGTCCTGTTGGTAGCATGGTCCTGTTGGTAGCATGAGGTCCTGTTGGTAGCATGGTCCTGTTGGTAGCATGGTGTCCTGTTGGTAGCATGAGGTCCTGTTGGTAGCATGAGGTCCTGTTGGTATCATGGTCCTGTTGGTAGCATGAGGTCCTGTTGGTAGCATGGTGTCCTGTTGGTAGCATGAGGTCCTGTTGGTAGCATGAGGTCCTGTTGGTAGCATGAGGTCCTGTTGGTAGCATGGTGTCCTGTTGGTAGCATGAGGTCCTGTTGGTAGCATGGTCCTGTTGGTAGCATGAGGTCCTGTTGGTATCATGGTCCTGTTGGTAGCATGAGGTCCTGTTGGTATCATGAGGTCCTGTTGGTATCATGAGGTCCTGTTGGTAGCATGAGGTCCTGTTGGTAGCATGAGGTCCTGTTGGTAGCATGATGTCCTGTTGGTATCATGGTGTCCTGTTGGTAGCATGGTCCTGTTGGTATCATGGGGTCCTGTTGGTAGCATGGTGTCCTGTTGGTAGCATGGTGTCCTGTTGGTAGCATGGTCCTGTTGGTATCATGGGGTCCTGTTGGTAGCATGGTGTCCTGTTGGTAGCATGGTGTCCTGTTGGTAGCATGGTGTCCTGTTGGTAGCATGAGGTCCTGTTGGTAGCATGAGGTCCTGTTGGTAGCATGAGGTCCTGTTGGTAGCATGGTGTCCTGTTGGTAGCATGAGGTCCTGTTGGTAGCATGAGGTCCTGTTGGTAGCATGAGGTCCTGTTGGTAGCATGAGGTCCTGTTGGTAGCATGGTGTCCTGTTGGTAGCATGGTGTCCTGTTGGTAGCATGAGGTCCTGTTGGTAGCATGAGGTCCTGTTGGTAGTATGAGGTCTTGTTGGTATCATCAGGTCCTGTTGGTAGCATGAGGTCCTGTTGGTATCATGAGGTCCTGTTGGTAGCATGGTCCTGTTGGTAGCATGGTCCTGTTGGTAGCATGGTCCTGTTGGTAGCATGAGGTCCTGTTGGTAGCATGGTCCTGTTGGTAGCATGGTGTCCTGTTGGTAGCATGAGGTCCTGTTGGTAGCATGAGGTCCTGTTGGTATCATGGTCCTGTTGGTAGCATGAGGTCCTGTTGGTAGCATGGTGTCCTGTTGGTAGCATGAGGTCCTGTTGGTAGCATGAGGTCCTGTTGGTAGCATGAGGTCCTGTTGGTAGCATGGTGTCCTGTTGGTAGCATGAGGTCCTGTTGGTAGCATGGTCCGGTTGGTAGCATGAGGTCCTGTTGGTATCATGGTCCTGTTGGTAGCATGAGGTCCTGTTGGTATCATGAGGTCCTGTTGGTATCATGAGGTCCTGTTGGTAGCATGAGGTCCTGTTGGTAGCATGAGGTCCTGTTGGTAGCATGATGTCCTGTTGGTATCATGAGGTCCTGTTGGTAGCATGAGGTCCTGTTGGTAGCATGGGATCATGTTGGTATCATGAGGTCCTGTTGGTAGCATGAGGTCCTGTTGGTAGCATGAGGTCCTGTTGGTAGCATGAGGTCCTGTTGGTAGCATGAGGTCCTGTTGGTATCTTGAGGTCCTGTTGGTAGCATGAGGTCCTGTTGGTAGCATGGGGTCATGTTGGTACCATGAGATCATGTTGGTATCATGAGGTCCTGTTGGTAGCATGAGGTCCTGTTGGTAGCATGAGGTCCTGTTGGTAGCATGAGGTCCTGTTGGTATCATGAGGTCCTGTTGGTATCATGAGGTGCTGTTGGTAGCATGATGACCTGTTGGTAGCATGAGGTCCTGTTGGTAGCATGAGGTCCTGTTGGTAGCATGACGACCTGTTTGTAGCATGAGGTCCTGTTGGTATCATGAGGTGCTGTTGGTAGCATGAGGTCCTGTTGGTAGCATGAGGTCCTGTTGGTAGCATGAGGTCCTGTTGGTAGCATGAGGTCCTGTTGGTATCATGAGGTCCTGTTGGTATCATGAGGTGCTGTTGGTAGCATGATGACCTGTTGGTAGCATGAGGTCCTGTTGGTAGCATGAGGTCCTGTTGGTAGCATGACAACCTGTTGGTAGCATGAGGTCCTGTTGATTGCATGAGGTCCTGTTGGTAGCATGAGGTCCTGTTGGTAGCATGAGGTCCTGTTGGTAGCATGAGGTGCTGTTGGTAGCATGAGGTCCTGTTGGTAGCATGAGGTCCTGTTGGTAGCATGAGGTCCTGTTGGTAGCATGAGGTCCTGTTGGTATCATGAGGTCCTGTTGGTAGCATGAGGTCCTGTTGGTAGCATGAGGTGCTGTTGGTAGCATGAGGTCCTGTTGGTAGCATGATGTCCTGTTGGTAGCATGAGGTCCTGTTGGTAGCATGAGGTCCTGTTGGTAGCATGAGGTCCTGTTGGTAGCATGAGGTCCTGTTGTTATAATGAGGTCCTGTTGGTATCATGAGGTCCTGTTGGTAGCATGAGGTCCTGTTGGTAGCATGAGGTCCTGTTGGTAGCATGAGGTGCTGTTGGTCGCATGAGGTCCTGTTGGTAGCATGAGGTCCTGTTGGTAGCATGAGGTCCTGTTGGTAGCATGAGGTCCTGTTGGTAGCATGAAGTCCTGTTGGTAGTATGAGGTCATGTTGGTATCATGAGGTCCTGTTGGTAGCATGAGGTCCTGTTGGTAGCATGAGGTCCTGTTGGTAGCATGAGGTCCTGTTAGTATCATGAGATCCTGTTGGTATCATGAGGTCCTGTTGGTATCATGAGGTCCTGTTGGTATCATGAGGTCCTGTTGGTAGCATGAGGTCCTGTTGGTAGCATGAGGTCCTGTTGGTAGCATGAGGTCCTGTTGGTAGCATGAGGTCCTGTTGGTAGCATGAGGTCTTGTTGGTAGCGTGAGGTCCTGTTGGTAGCATGAGGTCATGTTGGTAGCATGAGGTCCTGTTGGTAGCATGAGGTCCTGTTGGTAGCATGAGGTCCTGTTGGTAGCATGAGGTCCTGTTGGTATCTTGAGGTCCTGTTGGTAGCATGAGGTCCTGTTGGTAGCATGGGGTCATGTTGGTACCATGAGATCATGTTGGTATCATGAGGTCCTGTTGGTAGCATGAGGTCCTGTTGGTAGCATGAGGTCCTGTTGGTAGCATGAGGTCCTGTTGGTAGCATGAGGTCCTGTTGGTAGCATGGTCCTGTTGGTAGCATGAGGTCCTGTTGGTATCATGGTCCTGTTGGTAGCATGAGGTCCTGTTGGTATCATGAGGTCCTGTTGGTATCATGAGGTCCTGTTGGTAGCATGAGGTCCTGTTGGTAGCATGAGGTCCTGTTGGTAGCATGATGTCCTGTTGGTATCATGAGGTCCTGTTGGTAGCATGAGGTCCTGTTGGTAGCATGGGATCATGTTGGTATCATGAGGTCCTGTTGGTAGCATGAGGTCCTGTTGGTAGCATGAGGTCCTGTTGGTAGCATGAGGTCCTGTTGGTAGCATGAGGTCCTGTTGGTATCTTGAGGTCCTGTTGGTAGCATGAGGTCCTGTTGGTAGCATGGGGTCATGTTGGTACCATGAGATCATGTTGGTATCATGAGGTCCTGTTGGTAGCATGAGGTCCTGTTGGTAGCATGAGGTCCTGTTGGTAGCATGAGGTCCTGTTGGTATCATGAGGTCCTGTTGGTATCATGAGGTGCTGTTGGTAGCATGATGACCTGTTGGTAGCATGAGGTCCTGTTGGTAGCATGAGGTCCTGTTGGTAGCATGACGACCTGTTTGTAGCATGAGGTCCTGTTGGTATCATGAGGTGCTGTTGGTAGCATGAGGTCCTGTTGGTAGCATGAGGTCCTGTTGGTAGCATGAGGTCCTGTTGGTAGCATGAGGTCCTGTTGGTAGCATGAGGTCCTGTTGGTATCATGAGGTCCTGTTGGTATCATGAGGTGCTGTTGGTAGCATGATGACCTGTTGGTAGCATGAGGTCCTGTTGGTAGCATGAGGTCCTGTTGGTAGCATGACAACCTGTTGGTAGCATGAGGTCCTGTTGATTGCATGAGGTCCTGTTGGTAGCATGAGGTCCTGTTGGTAGCATGAGGTCCTGTTGGTAGCATGAGGTGCTGTTGGTAGCATGAGGTCCTGTTGGTAGCATGAGGTCCTGTTGGTAGCATGAGGTCCTGTTGGTAGCATGAGGTCCTGTTGGTATCATGAGGTCCTGTTGGTAGCATGAGGTCCTGTTGGTAGCATGAGGTGCTGTTGGTAGCATGAGGTCCTGTTGGTAGCATGATGTCCTGTTGGTAGCATGAGGTCCTGTTGGTAGCATGAGGTCCTGTTGGTAGCATGAGGTCCTGTTGGTAGCATGAGGTCCTGTTGTTATCATGAGGTCCTGTTGGTATCATGAGGTCCTGTTGGTAGCATGAGGTCCTGTTGGTAGCATGAGGTCCTGTTGGTAGCATGAGGTGCTGTTGGTAGCATGAGGTCCTGTTGGTAGCATGAGGTCCTGTTGGTAGCATGAGGTCCTGTTGGTAGCATGAGGTCCTGTTGGTAGCATGAAGTCCTGTTGGTAGTATGAGGTCATGTTGGTATCATGAGGTCCTGTTGGTAGCATGAGGTCCTGTTGGTAGCATGAGGTCCTGTTGGTAGCATGAGGTCCTGTTGGTATCTTGAGGTCCTGTTGGTAGCATGACGACCTGTTTGTAGCATGAGGTCCTGTTGGTATCATGAGGTGCTGTTGGTAGCATGAGGTCCTGTTGGTAGCATGAGGTCCTGTTGGTAGCATGAGGTCCTGTTGGTAGCATGAGGTCCTGTTGGTAGCATGAGGTCCTGTTGGTATCATGAGGTCCTGTTGGTATCATGAGGTGCTGTTGGTAGCATGATGACCTGTTGGTAGCATGAGGTCCTGTTGGTAGCATGAGGTCCTGTTGGTAGCATGACAACCTGTTGGTAGCATGAGGTCCTGTTGATTGCATGAGGTCCTGTTGGTAGCATGAGGTCCTGTTGGTAGCATGAGGTCCTGTTGGTAGCATGAGGTGCTGTTGGTAGCATGAGGTCCTGTTGGTAGCATGAGGTCCTGTTGGTAGCATGAGGTCCTGTTGGTATCATGAGGTCCTGTTGGTAGCATGAGGTCCTGTTGGTAGCATGAGGTGCTGTTGGTAGCATGAGGTCCTGTTGGTAGCATGATGTCCTGTTGGTAGCATGAGGTCCTGTTGGTAGCATGAGGTCCTGTTGGTAGCATGAGGTCCTGTTGGTAGCATGAGGTCCTGTTGTTATCATGAGGTCCTGTTGGTATCATGAGGTCCTGTTGGTAGCATGAGGTCCTGTTGGTAGCATGAGGTCCTGTTGGTAGCATGAGGTGCTGTTGGTAGCATGAGGTCCTGTTGGTAGCATGAGGTCCTGTTGGTAGCATGAGGTCCTGTTGGTAGCATGAGGTCCTGTTGGTAGCATGAAGTCCTGTTGGTAGTATGAGGTCATGTTGGTATCATAAGGTCCTGTTGGTAGCATGAGGTCCTGTTGGTAGCATGAGGTCCTGTTGGTAGCATGAGGTCCTGTTAGTATCATGAGATCCTGTTGGTATCATGAGGTCCTGTTGGTATCATGAGGTCCTGTTGGTATCATGAGGTCCTGTTGGTAGCATGAGGTCCTGTTGGTAGCATGAGGTCCTGTTGGTAGCATGAGGTCCTGTTGGTAGCATGAGGTCCTGTTGGTAGCATGAGGTCTTGTTGGTAGCGTGAGGTCCTGTTGGTAGCATGAGGTCATGTTGGTAGCATGAGGTCCTGTTGGTAGCATGAGGTCCTGTTGGTAGCATGAGGTCCTGTTGGTAGCATGAGGTCCTGTTGGTATCTTGAGGTCCTGTTGGTAGCATGAGGTCCTGTTGGTAGCATGGGGTCATGTTGGTACCATGAGATCATGTTGGTATCATGAGGTCCTGTTGGTAGCATGAGGTCCTGTTGGTAGCATGAGGTCCTGTTGGTAGCATGAGGTCCTGTTGGTAGCATGAGGTCCTGTTGGTAGCATGGTGTCCTGTTGGTAGCATGAGGTCCTGTTGGTAGCATGAGGTCCTGTTGGTAGCATGAGGTCCTGTTGGTAGCATGAGGTCCTGTTGGTAGCATGGTGTCCTTTTGGTAGCATGGTGTCCTGTTGGTAGCATGAGGTCCTGTTGGTAGCATGAGGTCCTGTTGGTAGTATGAGGTCTTGTTGGTATCATGAGGTCCTGTTGGTAGCATGAGGTCCTGTTGGTATCATGAGGTCCTGTTGGTAGCATGGTCCTGTTGGTAGCATGGTCCTGTTGGTAGCATGGTCCTGTTGGTAGCATGAGGTCCTGTTGGTAGCATGGTCCTGTTGGTAGCATGGTGTCCTGTTGGTAGCATGAGGTCCTGTTGGTAGCATGAGGTCCTGTTGGTATCATGGTCCTGTTGGTAGCATGAGGTCCTGTTGGTATCATGGTCCTGTTGGTAGCATGAGGTCCTGTTGGTATCATGAGGTCCTGTTGGTATCATGAGGTCCTGTTGGTAGCATGATGTCCTGTTGGTAGCATGAGGTCCTGTTGGTAGCATGAGGTCCTGTTGGTAGCATGAGGTCCTGTTGGTAGCATGAGGTCCTGTTGTTATCATGAGGTCCTGTTGGTATCATGAGGTCCTGTTGGTAGCATGAGGTCCTGTTGGTAGCATGAGGTCCTGTTGGTAGCATGAGGTGCTGTTGGTAGCATGAGGTCCTGTTGGTAGCATGAGGTCCTGTTGGTAGCATGAGATCCTGTTGGTAGCATGAGGTCCTGTTGGTAGCATGAAGTCCTGTTGGTAGTATGAGGTCATGTTGGTATCATGAGGTCCTGTTGGTAGCATGAGGTCCTGTTGGTAGCATGAGGTCCTGTTGGTAGCATGAGTCCTGTTAGTATCATGAGATCCTGTTGGTATCATGAGGTCCTGTTGGTATCATGAGGTCCTGTTGGTATCATGAGGTCCTGTTGGTAGCATGAGGTCCTGTTGGTAGCATGAGGTCCTGTTGGTAGCATGAGGTCCTGTTGGTAGCATGAGGTCCTGTTGGTAGCATGAGGTCTTGTTGGTAGCGTGAGGTCCTGTTGGTAGCATGAGGTCATGTTGGTAGCATGAGGTCCTGTTGGTAGCATGAGGTCCTGTTGGTAGCATGAGGTCCTGTTGGTAGCATGAGGTCCTGTTGGTATCTTGAGGTCCTGTTGGTAGCATGAGGTCCTGTTGGTAGCATGGGGTCATGTTGGTACCATGAGATCATGTTGGTATCATGAGGTCCTGTTGGTAGCATGAGGTCCTGTTGGTAGCATGAGGTCCTGTTGGTAGCATGAGGTCCTGTTGGTAGCATGAGGTCCTGTTGGTAGCATGGTGTCCTGTTGGTAGCATGAGGTCCTGTTGGTAGCATGAGGTCCTGTTGGTAGCATGAGGTCCTGTTGGTAGCATGAGGTCCTGTTGGTAGCATGGTGTCCTGTTGGTAGCATGGTGTCCTGTTGGTAGCATGAGGTCCTGTTGGTAGCATGAGGTCCTGTTGGTAGTATGAGGTCTTGTTGGTATCATGAGGTCCTGTTGGTAGCATGAGGTCCTGTTGGTATCATGAGGTCCTGTTGGTAGCATGGTCCTGTTGGTAGCATGGTCCTGTTGGTAGCATGGTCCTGTTGGTAGCATGAGGTCATGTTGGTAGCATGGTCCTGTTGGTAGCATGGTGTCCTGTTGGTAGCATGAGGTCCTGTTGGTAGCATGAGGTCCTGTTGGTATCATGGTCCTGTTGGTAGCATGAGGTCCTGTTGGTAGCATGGTGTCCTGTTGGTAGCATGAGGTCCTGTTGGTAGCATGAGGTCCTGTTGGTAGCATGAGGTCCTGTTGGTAGCATGGTGTCCTGTTGGTAGCATGAGGTCCTGTTGGTAGCATGGTCCTGTTGGTAGCATGAGGTCCTGTTGGTATCATGGTCCTGTTGGTAGCATGAGGTCCTGTTGGTATCATGAGGTCCTGTTGGTATCATGAGGTCCTGTTGGTAGCATGAGGTCCTGTTGGTAGCATGAGGTCCTGTTGGTAGCATGATGTCCTGTTGGTATCATGGTGTCCTGTTGGTAGCATGGTCCTGTTGGTATCATGGGGTCCTGTTGGTAGCATGGTGTCCTGTTGGTAGCACGGTGTCCTGTTGGTAGCATGGTCCTGTTGGTATCATGGGGTCCTGTTGGTAGCATGGTGTCCTGTTGGTAGCATGGTGTCCTGTTGGTAGCATGAGGTCCTGTTGGTAGCATGAGGTCCTGTTGGTAGCATGAAGTCCTGTTGGTAGCATGGTGTCCTGTTGGTAGCATGGTGTCCTGTTGGTAGCATGGTGTCCTGTTGGTAGCGTGGTGTCCTGTTGGTAGCATGGTCCTGTTGGTATCATGGGGTCCTGTTGGTAGCATGGTGTCCTGTTGGTAGCATGGTGTCCTGTTGGTAGCATGGTGTCCTGTTGGTAGCATGAGGTCCTGTTGGTAGCATGAGGTCCTGTTGGTAGCATGAGGTCCTGTTGGTAGCATGGTGTCCTGTTGGTAGCATGAGGTCCTGTTGGTAGCATGAGGTCCTGTTGGTAGCATGAGGTCCTGTTGGTAGCATGAGGTCCTGTTGGTAGCATGGTGTCCTGTTGGTAGCATGGTGTCCTGTTGGTAGCATGAGGTCCTGTTGGTAGCATGAGGTCCTGTTGGTAGTATGAGGTCTTGTTGGTATCATGAGGTCCTGTTGGTAGCATGAGGTCCTGTTGGTATCATGAGGTCCTGTTGGTAGCATGGTCCTGTTGGTAGCATGGTCCTGTTGGTAGCATGGTCCTGTTGGTAGCATGAGGTCCTGTTGGTAGCATGGTCCTGTTGGTAGCATGGTGTCCTGTTGGTAGCATGAGGTCCTGTTGGTAGCATGAGGTCCTGTTGGTATCATGGTCCTGTTGGTAGCATGAGGTCCTGTTGGTAGCATGGTGTCCTGTTGGTAGCATGAGGTCCTGTTGGTAGCATGAGGTCCTGTTGGTAGCATGAGGTCCTGTTGGTAGCATGGTGTCCTGTTGGTAGCATGAGGTCCTGTTGGTAGCATGGTCCTGTTGGTAGCATGAGGTCCTGTTGGTATCATGGTCCTGTTGGTAGCATGAGGTCCTGTTGGTATCATGAGGTCCTGTTGGTATCATGAGGTCCTGTTGGTAGCATGAGGTCCTGTTGGTAGCATGAGGTCCTGTTGGTAGCATGATGTCCTGTTGGTATCATGAGGTCCTGTTGGTAGCATGAGGTCCTGTTGGTAGCATGGTGTCCTGTTGGTAGCATGAGGTCCTGTTGGTAGCATGGTCCTGTTGGTAGCATGAGGTCCTGTTGGTATCATGGTCCTGTTGGTAGCATGAGGTCCTGTTGGTATCATGAGGTCCTGTTGGTATCATGAGGTCCTGTTGGTAGCATGAGGTCCTGTTGGTAGCATGAGGTCCTGTTGGTAGCATGAGGTCCTGTTGGTATCATGAGGTCCTGTTGGTAGCATGAGGTCCTGTTGGTAGCATGAGGTCCTGTTGGTAGCATGAGGTCCTGTTGGTAGCATGGTGTCCTGTTGGTAGCATGGTGTCCTGTTGGTAGCATGGTCCTGTTGGTATCATGGGGTCCTGTTGGTAGCATGGTGTCCTGTTGGTAGCATGGTGTCCTGTTGGTAGCATGAGGTCCTGTTGGTAGCATGAGGTCCTGTTGGTAGCATGAGGTCCTGTTGGTAGCATGGTGTCCTGTTGGTAGCATGGTGTCCTGTTGGTAGCATGAGGTCCTGTTGGTAGCATGAGGTCCTGTTGGTAGCATGAGGTCCTGTTGGTAGCATGGTGTCCTGTTGGTAGCATGGTGTCCTGTTGGTAGCATGAGGTCCTGTTGGTAGCATGAGGTCCTGTTGGTAGTATGAGGTCCTGTTGGTATCATGAGGTCCTGTTGGTAGCATGGTCCTGTTGGTAGCATGGTCCTGTTGGTAGCATGAGGTTGGTAGCCTGTTGGTAGCATGGTGTCCTGTTGGTAGCATGAGGTCCTGTTGGTAGCATGAGGTCCTGTTGGTAGCATGGTCCTGTTGGTAGCATGGTCCTGTTGGTAGCATGAGGTCCTGTTGGTAGCATGGTCCTGTTGGTAGCATGGTGTCCTGTTGGTAGCATGAGGTCCTGTTGGTAGCATGAGGTCCTGTTGGTATCATGGTCCTGTTGGTAGCATGAGGTCCTGTTGGTAGCATGGTGTCCTGTTGGTAGCATGAGGTCCTGTTGGTAGCATGAGGTCCTGTTGGTAGCATGAGGTCCTGTTGGTAGCATGGTGTCCTGTTGGTAGCATGAGGTCCTGTTGGTAGCATGGTCCTGTTGGTAGCATGAGGTCCTGTTGGTATCATGGTCCTGTTGGTAGCATGAGGTCCTGTTGGTATCATGAGGTCCTGTTGGTATCATGAGGTCCTGTTGGTAGCATGAGGTCCTGTTGGTAGCATGAGGTCCTGTTGGTAGCATGATGTCCTGTTGGTATCATGAGGTCCTGTTGGTAGCATGAGGTCCTGTTGGTAGCATGAGGTCCTGTTGGTAGCATGAGGTCCTGTTGGTAGCATGGTGTCCTGTTGGTAGCATGGTGTCCTGTTGGTAGCATGGTCCTGTTGGTATCATGGGGTCCTGTTGGTAGCATGGTGTCCTGTTGGTAGCATGGTGTCCTGTTGGTAGCATGAGGTCCTGTTGGTAGCATGAGGTCCTGTTGGTAGCATGAGGTCCTGTTGGTAGCATGGTGTCCTGTTGGTAGCATGAGGTCCTGTTGGTAGCATGAGGTCCTGTTGGTAGCATGAGGTCCTGTTGGTAGCATGAGGTCCTGTTGGTAGCATGGTGTCCTGTTGGTAGCATGGTGTCCTGTTGGTAGCATGAGGTCCTGTTGGTAGCATGAGGTCCTGTTGGTAGTATGAGGTCCTGTTGGTATCATGAGGTCCTGTTGGTAGCATGGTCCTGTTGGTAGCATGGTCCTGTTGGTAGCATGAGGTCCTGTTGGTAGCATGGTCCTGTTGGTAGCATGGTGTCCTGTTGGTAGCATGAGGTCCTGTTGGTAGCATGAGGTCCTGTTGGTATCATGGTCCTGTTGGTAGCATGAGGTCCTGTTGGTAGCATGGTGTCCTGTTGGTAGCATGAGGTCCTGTTGGTAGCATGAGGTCCTGTTGGTAGCATGAGGTCCTGTTGGTAGCATGGTGTCCTGTTGGTAGCATGAGGTCCTGTTGGTAGCATGGTCCTGTTGGTCGCATGAGGTCCTGTTGGTATCATGGTCCTGTTGGTAGCATGAGGTCCTGTTGGTATCATGAGGTCCTGTTGGTATCATGAGGTCCTGTTGGTAGCATGAGGTCCTGTTGGTAGCATGAGGTCCTGTTGGTAGCTCGAGGTCCTGTTGTTAGCATGGGATCATGTTGGTATCATGAGGTCCTGTTGGTAGCATGAGGTCCTGTTGGTAGCATGAGGTCCTGTTGGTAGCATGAGGTCCTGTTGGTAGCATGAGGTCCTGTTGGTAGCATGAGGTCCTGTTGGTAGCATGGTGTCCTGTTGGTAGCATGAGGTCCTGTTGGTAGCATGGTCCTGTTGGTAGCATGAGGTCCTGTTGGTATCATGGTCCTGTTGGTAGCATGAGGTCCTGTTGGTATCATGAGGTCCTGTTGGTATCATGAGGTCCTGTTGGTAGCATGAGGTCCTGTTGGTAGCATGAGGTCCTGTTGGTAGCATGAGGTCCTGTTGGTATCATGAGGTCCTGTTGGTAGCATGAGGTCCTGTTGGTAGCACGAGGTCCTGTTGGTAGCATGAGTCCTGTTGGTAGCATGAGGTCCTGTTGGTAGCATGGTGTCCTGTTGGTAGCATGGTGTCCTGTTGGTAGCATGGTCCTGTTGGTATCATGGGGTCCTGTTGGTAGCATGGTGTCCTGTTGGTAGCATGGTGTCCTGTTGGTAGCATGAGGTCCTGTTGGTAGCATGAGGTCCTGTTGGTAGCATGAGGTCCTGTTGGTAGCATGGTGTCCTGTTGGTAGCATGAGGTCCTGTTGGTAGCATGAGGTCCTGTTGGTAGCATGAGGTCCTGTTGGTAGCATGAGGTCCTGTTGGTAGCATGGTGTCCTGTTGGTAGCATGGTGTCCTGTTGGTAGCATGAGGTCCTGTTGGTAGCATGAGGTCCTGTTGGTAGTATGAGGTCCTGTTGGTATCATGAGGTCCTGTTGGTAGCATGGTCCTGTTGGTAGCATGGTCCTGTTGGTAGCATGGTCCTGTTGGTAGCATGAGGTCCTGTTGGTAGCATGGTCCTGTTGGTAGCATGGTGTCCTGTTGGTAGCATGAGGTCCTGTTGGTAGCATGAGGTCCTGTTGGTATCATGGTCCTGTTGGTAGCATGAGGTCCTGTTGGTAGCATGGTGTCCTGTTGGTAGCATGAGGTCCTGTTGGTAGCATGAGGTCCTGTTGGTAGCATGAAGTCCTGTTGGTAGCATGGTGTCCTGTTGGTAGCATGAGGTCCTGTTGGTAGTATGAGGTCCTGTTGGTAGCATGAGGTCCTGTTGGTAGCATGGTGTCCTGTTGGTAGCATGGTGTCCTGTTGGTAGCATGGTCCTGTTGGTATCATGGGGTCCTGTTGGTAGCATGGTGTCCTGTTGGTAGCATGGTGTCCTGTTGGTAGCATGAGGTCCTGTTGGTAGCATGAGGTCCTGTTGGTAGCATGAGGTCCTGTTGGTAGCATGGTGTCCTGTTGGTATGAGGTCCTGTTGGTAGCATGAGGTCCTGTTGGTAGCATGAGGTCCTGTTGGTAGCATGAGGTCCTGTTGGTAGCATGGTGTCCTGTTGGTAGCATGGTGTCCTGTTGGTAGCATGAGGTCCTGTTGGTAGCATGAGGTCCTGTTGGTAGTATGAGGTCCTGTTGGTATCATGAGGTCCTGTTGGTAGCATGGTCCTGTTGGTAGCATGGTCCTGTTGGTAGCATGAGGTCCTGTTGGTAGCATGGTCCTGTTGGTAGCATGGTGTCCTGTTGGTAGCATGAGGTCCTGTTGGTAGCATGAGGTCCTGTTGGTATCATGGTCCTGTTGGTAGCATGAGGTCCTGTTGGTAGCATGGTGTCCTGTTGGTAGCATGAGGTCCTGTTGGTAGCATGAGGTCCTGTTGGTAGCATGAGGTCCTGTTGGTAGCATGGTGTCCTGTTGGTAGCATGAGGTCCTGTTGGTAGCATGGTCCTGTTGGTCGCATGAGGTCCTGTTGGTATCATGGTCCTGTTGGTAGCATGAGGTCCTGTTGGTATCATGAGGTCCTGTTGGTATCATGAGGTCCTGTTGGTAGCATGAGGTCCTGTTGGTAGCATGAGGTCCTGTTGGTAGCTCGAGGTCCTGTTGTTAGCATGGGATCATGTTGGTATCATGAGGTCCTGTTGGTAGCATGAGGTCCTGTTGGTAGCATGAGGTCCTGTTGGTAGCATGAGGTCCTGTTGGTAGCATGAGGTCCTGTTGGTAGCATGAGGTCCTGTTGGTAGCATGGTGTCCTGTTGGTAGCATGAGGTCCTGTTGGTAGCATGGTCCTGTTGGTAGCATGAGGTCCTGTTGGTATCATGGTCCTGTTGGTAGCATGAGGTCCTGTTGGTATCATGAGGTCCTGTTGGTATCATGAGGTCCTGTTGGTAGCATGAGGTCCTGTTGGTAGCATGAGGTCCTGTTGGTAGCATGATGTCCTGTTGGTATCATGAGGTCCTGTTGGTAGCATGAGGTCCTGTTGGTAGCATGAGGTCCTGTTGGTAGCATGAGGTCCTGTTGGTAGCATGAGGTCCTGTTGGTAGCATGGTGTCCTGTTGGTAGCATGGTGTCCTGTTGGTAGCATGGTCCTGTTGGTATCATGGGGTCCTGTTGGTAGCATGGTGTCCTGTTGGTAGCATGGTGTCCTGTTGGTAGCATGAGGTCCTGTTGGTAGCATGAGGTCCTGTTGGTAGCATGAGGTCCTGTTGGTAGCATGGTGTCCTGTTGGTAGCATGAGGTCCTGTTGGTAGCATGAGGTCCTGTTGGTAGCATGAGGTCCTGTTGGTAGCATGAGGTCCTGTTGGTAGCATGGTGTCCTGTTGGTAGCATGGTGTCCTGTTGGTAGCATGAGGTCCTGTTGGTAGCATGAGGTCCTGTTGGTAGTATGAGGTCCTGTTGGTATCATGAGGTCCTGTTGGTAGCATGGTCCTGTTGGTAGCATGGTCCTGTTGGTAGCATGGTCCTGTTGGTAGCATGAGGTCCTGTTGGTAGCATGGTCCTGTTGGTAGCATGGTGTCCTGTTGGTAGCATGAGGTCCTGTTGGTAGCATGAGGTCCTGTTGGTATCATGGTCCTGTTGGTAGCATGAGGTCCTGTTGGTAGCATGGTGTCCTGTTGGTAGCATGAGGTCCTGTTGGTAGCATGAGGTCCTGTTGGTAGCATGAAGTCCTGTTGGTAGCATGGTGTCCTGTTGGTAGCATGAGGTCCTGTTGGTAGCATGAGGTCCTGTTGGTAGCATGAGGTCCTGTTGGTATCATGAGGTCCTGTTGGTAGCATGAGGTGCTGTTGGTAGCATGAGGTGCTGTTGGTAGCATGAGGTCCTGTTGGTAGCATGATGTCCTGTTGGTAGCATGAGGTCCTGTTGGTAGCATGAGGTCCTGTTGGTAGCATGAGGTCCTGTTGGTAGCATGAGGTCCTGTTGTTATCATGAGGTCCTGTTGGTATCATGAGGTCCTGTTGGTAGCATGAGGTCCTGTTGGTAGCATGAGGTCCTGTTGGTAGCATGAGGTCCTGTTGGTAGCATGAGGTCCTGTTGGTAGCATGAGGTCCTGTTGGTAGCATGAGGTCCTGTTGATAGCATGAGGTCCTGTTGGTAGCATGAAGTCCTGTTGGTAGTATGAGGTCATGTTGGTATCATGAGGTCCTGTTGGTAGCATGAGGTCCTGTTGGTAGCATGAGGTCCTGTTGGTAGCATGAGGTCCTGTTAGTATCATGAGATCCTGTTGGTATCATGAGGTCCTGTTGGTATCATGAGGTCCTGTTGGTATCATGAGGTCCTGTTGGTAGCATGAGGTCCTGTTGGTAGCATGAGGTCCTGTTGGTAGCATGAGGTCCTGTTGGTAGCATGAGGTCCTGTTGGTAGCATGAGGTCATGTTGGTAGCGTGACAACCTGTTGGTAGCATGAGGTCATGTTGGTAGCATGAGGTCCTGTTGGTAGCATGAGGTCCTGTTGGTAGCATGAGGTCCTGTTGGTAGCATGAGGTCCTGTTGGTATCTTGAGGTCCTGTTGGTAGCATGAGGTCCTGTTGGTAGCATGGGGTCATGTTGGTACCATGAGATCATGTTGGTATCATGAGGTCCTGTTGGTAGCATGAGGTCCTGTTGGTAGCATGAGGTCCTGTTGGTAGCATGAGGTCCTGTTGGTATCATGAGGTCCTGTTGGTAGCATGAGGTCCTGTTGGTATCATGAGGTCCTGTTGGTAGCATGAGGTCCTGTTGGTAGTATGAGGTCCTGTTGGTATCATGAGGTCCTGTTGGTAGCATGAGGTCCTGTTGGTAGCATGAGGTCCTGTTGGTATCATGAGGTCCTGTTGGTAGCATGAGGTCCTGTTGGTAGCATGAGGTCCTGTTGGTATCATGAGGTCCTGTTGGTAGCATGAGGTCCTGTTGGTAGTATGAGGTCCTGTTGGTAGCATGAGGTCCTGTTGGTATCATGAGGTCCTGTTGGTATCATGAGGTCCTGTTGGTAGCATGAGGTCCTGTTGGTAGTATGAGGTCCTGTTGGTATCATGAGGTCCTGTTGGTAGCATGAGGTCCTGTTGGTATCATGAGGTCCTGTTGGTAGCATGAGGTCATGTTGGTATCATGAGGTCCTGTTGGTAGCATGAGGTCCTGTTGGTAGCATGAGGTCCTGTTGGTAGCATGAGGTCCTGTTGGTAGCATGAGGTCCTGTTGGTACAGTAGAGAATATAATTACCACAGTAGAGAATTACCTCAGTCCTGATGAGAATTACCACAGTAGAGAATATAATTACCACAGTAGAGAATTACCTCAGTACTGATGAGAATTAACACAGTAGAGAAGAGGATTACCACAGTAGAGAAGAGAATTACCATAGTAGAGAATAGAATTACCACATTAGAGAATAGAATTACCACAGTAGAGAATAGAATTACCACAGTAGAGAATAGAATTACCACAGTAGAGAATGAGAATTACCACAGTAGAGAAGAGGATTACAACAGTAGAGAAGAGAATTACCACAGTAGAGAATGTAATTACCACAGTAGAAAATAGAATTACCACACTAGAGAATATTATTACCACAGTAGAGAATATTAGTACCACAGTAGAGAATGTAATTACCACAGTAGAAAATATTATTACCACAGTAGAGAATGTAATTACCACAGTAGAGAATATAATTACCACAGTAGAGAATAGAATTACCACAGTAGAGAATAGAATTACCACAGGAGAGAATATTATTACCACAGTAGAGAATAGAATTACCACAGTAGAAAAATAGAATTACCACAGTAGAGAATATTATTACCACAGTAGAGAATAGAATTACCACAGTAGAAAAATAGAATTACCACAGTAGAGAATATTATTACAACAGTAGAGAATAGAATTACCACAGTAGAGAATATAATTACCACAGTAGAGAATATAATTACCACAGTAGAGAATAGAATTACCACAGTAGAGAAGAGAATTACCACAGTAGAGAATAGAATTACCACAGTAGAGAATATAATTACCACAGTAGAGAATAGAATTACCACAGTAGAGAATAGAATTACCACAGTAGAGAATAGAATTACCACAGTAGAGAAGAGAATTACCACAGTAGAGAATAGAATTACCACAGTAGAGAATAGAATTACCACAGTAGAGAATAGAATTACCACAGTAGAGAATAGAATTACCACAGTAGAGAATAGAATTACCACAGTAGAGAATAGAATTACCACAGTAGAGCACATAGGAGACTGGGGAGAGAGAGAGAAGCAGAAAGAGAGAGAGAAGCGAGAGACAGAGAACTATAGACATCACTAACAGATGGCATCAGGGTGAAAGCTGTAACGTGGACCGAGTTATTTCATTATTAGTGTTTATTTATGTTGTTGCTGTTGCTGTTTATGTTGATTATGACTGTTATCAAGAGAGATGAGACAGAGTCTGTGTTGCTCTTTTTATTGACAGGGAATCCCATTTGATTTTAATGAGTTTCTGATAACACGAGGTCAGAAATATGCCTTGGTTGATTAATCCTAGTCCTGGAATAAAAGGCAGTTTTTTTCTGGACACAGATTAATCCTAGTCCTGGACTATAAAAGCAGGGCAGATTAATCCCAGTCCTGGAATATAAAGGCAGGTTTTCTGGACACAGATTAATCCTAATCCTGGACTAAAAGGCAGGTTTTCCTGGACACAGATTAATCCTAGTCCTTGACTATAAAAGCAGGACAGATTAATCCCAGTCCTGGACTAAAGGGCAGGTTTTTAATCTGAGATTAATCTGAATCTCTATTGAAGAGGCTTTATAATCCAGGACTAAGATTAACCCATCTGGGAAACTGAGCCTGAATGTACATCTGCTACGGTATCTTCCATCCTAGTAAAGGAAGAGTTAGATAATGACACGTCAGGTTTGAATAAATGATGTTTTAATAAATGATGTGATAATAAATTATGTGATAGTGAGTTATCTTCTATTGACGGGATGGTAGTTGTAGTTGTAGGTGGAGAGCATTCACAGACACTGGTCTAATTGACTTCCTGGTTCTCTTCTGCCTCCACACTGGTCTAATTGACTTCCTGGTTCTCTTCTGCCTCCACACTGGTCTAATTGACTTCCTGGTTCTCTTCTGCCGCGCCACTGGTCTAATTGACTTCCTGGTTCTCTTCTGCCTCCACACTGGTCTAATTGACTTCCTGGTTCTCTTCTGCCTCCACACTGGTCTAATTGACTTCCTGGTTCTCTTCTGCCTCCACACTGGTCTAATTGACTTCCTGGTTCTCTTCTGCCTCCACACTGGTCTAATTGACTTCCTGGTTCTCTTCTGCCTCCACACTGGTCTAATTGACTTCCTGGTTCTCTTCTGCCTCCACACTGGTCTAATTGACTTTCTGGTTCTCTTCTGCCTCCACACTGGTCTAATTGACTTCCTGGTTCTCTTCTGCCTCCACACTGGTCTAATTGACTTTCTGGTTCTCTTCTGCCTCCACACTGGTCTAATTGACTTCCTGGTTCTCTTCTGCCTCCACACTGGTCTAATTGACTTCCTGGTTCTCTTCTGCCTCCACACTGGTCTATTTGACTTCCTGGTTCTCTTCTGCCTCCACACTGGTCTATTTGACTTCCTGGTTCTCTTCTGCCTCCACACTGGTCTAATTGACTTCCTGGTTCTCTTCTGCCTCCACACTGGTCTAATTGACTTCTCTTCTGCCTCCACACTGGTCTATTTGACTTCCTGGTTCTCTTCTGCCTCCACACTGGTCTATTTGACTTCCTGGTTCTCTTCTGCCTCCACACTGGTCTAATTGACTTCTCTTCTGCCTCCACACTGGTCTATTTGACTTCCTGGTTCTCTTCTGCCTCCACACTGGTCTATTTGACTTCCTGGTTCTCTTCTGCCTCCACACTGGTCTATTTGACTTCCTGGTTCTCTTCTGCCTCCACACTGGTCTAATTGACTTCTCTTCTGCCTCCACACTGGTCTAATTGACTTCTCTTCTGCCTCCACACTGGTCTAATTGACTTCTCTTCTGCCTCCACTGTTTCTACTCTCCTCGTCAATAAACTGTGTGTGTGTGTGTGTGTGTGTGTGTGTGTGTGTGTGTGTGTGTGTGTGTGTGTGTGTGTGTGTGTGTGTGTGTGTGTGTGTGTGTGTGTGTGTGTGTGTGTGTGTGTGTGTGTGTGTGTGTGTGTGTGTAATCAATATAGTGTTGCTATGTAGCAGCGTGTTGTTTCTCCTCGTGCTGACACGTTAAACGCAGGCACACTCCACTGAGGTAAACAGAGGCTAGTTGGAGTTAAATGGTATTGATATGGTCATGTTTTCCTCTATGTTCCCTTGGAGGCCGATAGAATCCCTCAGTGACCAATCACACTCACTGAACAGGATGGAAGGCAAACTCACACACACACACACACATACACACACACATACACATACACACACACTCTCTCTCGCTCCCAGCCCCTCCCTCTCTCTCTCCCTCTTTCCCACTCTCTCTCTCTCTCTCTCTCTCTCTCTCTCTCTCTCTCTCTCTCTCTCTCTCTCTCTCTCTCTCTCTCTCTCTCTCTCTCTCTCTCTCTCTCCTGTATGTAGTCCTCTGAGACACACAGCTCCCTGTTTGTCACCATCCTCCTCTGACTAACATTTACATTTACATTTAAGTCATTTAGCAGACGCTCTTATCCAGAGCGACTTACAAATTGGTGCATTCACCTTATGACATCCAGTAGAACAGTCACTTTACAATAGTACATCTAAATCTTAAAGGGGGGTGAGAAGGATTACTTATCCTATCCTAGGTATTCCTTGGTATTCCCTAAAGAGGTGGGGTTTCAGGTGTCTCCGGAAGGTGGTGATTGACTCCGCTGTCCTGGCGTCGTGAGGGAGTTTGTTCCACCATTGAGGGGCCAGAGCAGCGAACAGTTTTGACTGGGATGAGCGGGAACTGTACTAACAACAGACTATTAGTCCTCTGAGACACACAGCTCCCTGTCTGTCACCATCCTCCTCTGACTAACAACAGACTATTAGTCCTCTGAGACACACAGCTCCCTGTCTGTCACCATCCTCCTCTGACTAACAACAGACTATTAGTCCTCTGAGACACACAGCTCCCTGTCTGTCACCATCCTCCTCTGACTAACAACAGACTATTAGTCCTCTGAGACACACAGCTGTCTGTCACCATCCTCCTCTGACTAACAACAGACTATTAGTCCTCTGAGACACACAGCTCCCTGTCTGTCACCATCCTCCTCTGACTAACAACAGACTATTAGTCCTCTGAGACACACAGCTCCCTGTCTGTCACCATCCTCCTCTGACTAACAACAGACTATTAGTCCTCTGAGACACACAGCTCCCTGTCTGTCACCATCCTCCTCTGACTAACAACAGACTATTAGTCCTCTGAGACACACAGCTCCCTGTCTGTCACCATCCTCCTCTGACTAACAACAGACTATTAGTCCTCTGAGACACACAGCTCCCTGTCTGTCACCATCCTCCTCTGACTAACAACAGACTATTAGTCCTCTGAGACACACAGCTCCCTGTCTGTCACCATCCTCCTCTGACTAACAACAGACTATTAGTCCTCTGAGACACACAGCTCCCTGTCTGTCACCATCCTCCTCTGACTAACAACAGACTATTAGTCCTCTGAGACACACAGCTCCCTGTCTGTCACCATCCTCCTCTGACTAACAACAGACTATTAGTCCTCTGAGACACACAGCTCCCTGTCTGTCACCATCCTCCTCTGACTAACAACAGACTATTAGTCCTCTGAGACACACAGCTCCCTGTCTGTCACCATCCTCCTCTGACTAACAACAGACTATTAGTCCTCTGAGACACACAGCTCCCTGTCTGTCACCATCCTCCTCTGACTAACAACAGACTATTAGTCCTCTGAGACACACAGCTCCCTGTCTGTCACCATCCTCCTCTGACTAACAACAGACTATTAGTCCTCTGAGACACACAGCTCCCTGTCTGTCACCATCCTCCTCTGACTAACAACAGACTATTAGTCCTCTGAGACACACAGCTGTCTGTCACCATCCTCCTCTGACTAACAACAGACTATTAGTCCGTGCAGCTAAATGCAAACGGACTCTCAAACAAGGTAAATGATAATGTTTGTCTTTTCGCCCCAAAGGGGAAGAACATTTCACAGGGAAATAGAATTGATCGTAACTGAAAATGTTGTATCTTTTAAAGTTGTAATTAATAACAGATGGAATTTAAACAGTGTGTTTTCTGTAGTAGTACGACTGGGACTTGAACTCACGTTGGCTCAGTTGGCTCACATGGTCTGAAGTCACAAAGATGGTAGCAGGTTTGATTCCCGGTCACTGATACATAAATACAGGGGGAGTATTTAATCAGCCACCTATTGTGCAAGTTCTCCCACTTAAAAGATGAGAGAGGCCTGTAATTTTCATCATAGGTACACTTCAACTATGACAGACAAAATGAGAAGAAAAAAATCCAGAAAATCACATTGTAGGATTTTAATGTATTTATTTGCAAATTATGGTGGAAAATAAGTATTTGGTCAATAACAAAAGTTTATCTCAATACTTTGTTATATACCCTTTGTTGGCAATGACAGAGGTCAAACGTTTTCTGTAAGTCTTCACATTAAATTCCACAGTGTGCCATCACAGCAGCAGGATTTGTCACCTGTTGCCACAAGAAAAGGGCAACCAGTGAAGAACAAGCACCATTGTAAATACAACCCATATTTATGCTTATTTATTTTCCCTTGTGTACTTTAACCATTTGTACATTGTTACAACACTGTATATATACGTAATATGACATTTTAAATGTCTTTAGTCTTTTGAAACTTCTGTATGTGTAATATTTACTGTTAATTTTTATTGTTTATTTCACTTTATATATTATCTACCTCACTTGCTTTGGCAATGTTAACACATGTTTCCCATGCCAATAAAGCCCTTGAATTGAATTGAATTGAAAGAGAGGTAGAGAGAGACAGAGAGAGAGAGAAAGAGCGAGAGAGCGAGAGAGCGAGAGAGCGAGAGCGAGAGAGAGAGAGAGGTAGAGAGAGTGAGAGAGCGAGAGAGAGAGCGAGTGAGAGGGAGAGAGAGAGAGAGAGGAAGAGAGAGTGAGAGTGAGAGTGAGAGAGAGAGAGAGAGAGAGATAGAGAGAGGAGAGAGAGAGAGAGAGAGAGAGAGAGAGAGAGAGAGAGAGAGAGAGAGAGAGAGAGAGAGAGAGAGAGAGAAAGAGAGAGAGAGAGTCTGTTATTGGCAGGGTGTATTGGACAGGTGTCTGCTGGAAAAGGTTTATTGACACCAGTCTGTAGACATCACCATGACAGACAGACACTCAGCAAAGGCACAGTGTGTGTTCAACAGGGTGAGAAGAGTCACTTGAGCAGAGAGAGGAGGAGAGGAGGAGAGGGGAGGAGGGGAGAGAGGAGGAGAGGGGGAGAGGGGGAGGGAGGAGGAGAGGGAGAGGGGAGGAGAGGGGGGAGAGGAGGAGGAGGGGGAGAGGAGGGGGGGAGAGGGGAGGAGGGAGGGAGAGGGGAGGAGAGGAGGAGAGGGGGAGGAGGAGAGGAGGAGGAGGAGAGGGGGAGATGGGGAGGGGAGGAGAGGAGGAGGAGAGGGGGAGGTGAGGGGGAGGTGAGGGGGAGGAGAGGAGAGGGGGAGGAGAGGGGGAGGAGGAGAGGAGGGGGAGGGGGGAGGAGAGGGGGAGAGGAGGAGAGGGGGAGGTGGGGAGAAGAGGGGAGGAGGGGGGAGGAGAGGGGGAGGAGGGAAGGAGAGGAGGAGAGGGGGAGAGGAGGAGAGGGGGAGGAGAGGAGGTGAGGAGGAGGGGAGGAGAGGGGAGAGGGGGACGGGAGGAATCAAACACCCTAAAACTCCCAGTTAAAGAATTAAACTGGCTTTTATACGAGACAGAAAATGAAGAGAGGAGAGGTTCTGTCTGTCTGTCTGTCTGTCTGTCTGTCTGTCTGTCTGTCTGTCTGTCTGTCTGTCTGTCTGTCTGTCTGTCTGTCTGTCTGTATAAGACCATCACACACAACGAGAACCAATTGGTCAACTGGCACATAAAGGGTGGGTGTGTTTTAGGGGCGTTGGGGGGTAGACTAAATAATTAGTGGAGTTGGCAGGGGAGCATAAAAACAGAAAGAGATGTCTTTATGTCCTCCAGATTATGGACAGACACACACGGAGCACATGGAGGATGTGTGAAATTTACTCCTCAGCCTGAAGTGGCCACACTTACGCCACTGAATAGCTAGCTTATAGACTGGCGCCACTGAATAGCTAGCTTTTAGCCTGGCACCACTGAATAGCTAGCTTTTAGCCTGGCACCACTGATTAGCTAGCTTTTAGCCTGGCGCCACTGAATAGCTAGCTTTTAGCCTGGCACCACTGAATAGCTAGCTTTTAACCTGGCACCACTGAATAGCTAGCTTTTAGCCTGGCGCCACTGATTAGCTAGCTTTTAGCCTGGCGCCACTGAATAGCTAGCTTTTAGCCTGGCACCACTGATTAGCTAGCTATTAGCCTGGCGCCACTGAATAGCAAGCTTTTAGCCTTGCGCCACTGAATAGCTAGCTTTTAGCCTGGCGCCACTGAATATCTAGCTTTTAGCCTGGCGCCACTGAATAGCTAGCTTTTAGCCTGGCGCCACTGAATAGCTAGCTTTTAGCCTGGCGCCACTGAATAGCTAGCTTTTAGCCTGGCTCCCTGAATAGCTAGCTTTAGCCTGGCGCCACTGATTAGCTAGCTTTTAGCCTGGCGCCACTGAATAGCTAGCTTTTAGCCTGGCGCCACTGAATAGCTAGCTTTTAGCCTGGCGCCACTGAATAGCTTTTAGCTTTAGCCTGGCGCCACTGAATAGCAAGCTTTTAGCCTGGCGCCACTGAATAGCTAGCTTTTAGCCTGGCGCCACTGAATAGCAAGCTTTTAGCCTGGCGCCACTGAATAGCTAGCTTTTAGCCTGGCGCCACTGAATAGCAAGTTTTAGCCTGGCGCCACTGAATAGCTAGCTTTTAGCCTGGCGCCACTGAATAGCGAGCTTTTAGCCTGGCGTCACTGACAAAATTGTAGACCTGCACCAGGCTGAGAAGACTGAATCTGCAATAGGTAAGCAGCTTGGTTTGACGAAATCAACTGTGGGAGCAATTATTAGGAAATGGAAGACATAAGACCACTGATAATCTCCCTCGATCTGGGGCTCCATGCAAGATCTCACCCCGTGGGGTCAAAATGATCACAAGAAGAGTGAGCAAAAATCCCAGAACCACACGGGGGGACCTAGTGAATGACCTGCAGAGAGCTGGGACCAAAGTAACAAAGCCTACCATCAGTAACACACTACGCCGCCAGGGACTCAAATCCTGCAGTGCCAGACGTGTCCCCCTGCTTAAGCCAGTATATATTCGATAATATATCCACCAGGACAATTGGTTTTTCAATGGGACTGATAGGAATAATGGCTACCTCTGTATTTTACGCGAGAATCACTCTGGGAGCCATCAGGTGACGGGTATTCTTCAACATAAATGCTTAAAACTACGTCACACTGCTGTAGACACCTTGGGGAATACGTAGAAAGAGTAATCTGGTTGATAGCACATTCACTGCTCAATAGGGACGTATTGGAACACAGAGCTTTCAAAACATGAGGCACTTCCGGATTGGATTTTTCTCAGGCTTTCGCCTGTGATATCAGTTCTGTTATACTCACAGACAATATGTTTACAGTTTTGGAAACTTTAGAGTGTTTTCTATCCTAAACTGTCAATTATATGCATATTCTAGCATCTTGTCCTGATAAAATATCCCGTTTACTACGGGAATGTTATTTTTCCAAAATGAAAATACTGCCCCTAGTCACAAAAGGTTAAAAGATAGATTCTACGCATCGTTTGCCATGTTTCTACGAACATAACTTTTTATATTACAATGCGCATTGAGCATTTGGATTACTGGGCTAAACGCGCTAACAAAAAAGGAGGTATTTGGACATAAATTATGGACTTTACCGAACAAATCAAACATTTATTGTGGAACTGGGATTCCTGGGAGTGCATTCTGATGAAGATCATCAAAGCTAAGTGAAAATTTATAACGCTATTTCTGACTTCTGTTGACTCCAACATGGCGGATATCTGTAGGGCTTGATTTGTTGTCTGAGCGCTGTACTCAGATTATTGCATGGTGTGCTTTTTCCGTAAAGTTTTTTTAAAATCTGACACAGTGGTTGCATTAAGGAGAAGTGTAGCTATAATTCCATGCATGATAGTTGTATCTTTTATTAAAGTGTATTATGAGTATTTCTGTAAATTGATGTGGCTCTCTGCAAAATCACCAGATGTTTTGGAACTACTGAACATAACGCGCCAATGTAAACTCAGATTTTTGTATATAAATATGAACTTTATCGAACAAAACATACATGTATTGTGTAACATAAAGTCCTATGAGTGTCATCTGATGAAGATCATCAAAGCTTAGTGATTTATTTTATCTCTATTTCTGCTTTTTGTGACTCCTGCCTTTGGCTGGAAAATGGCTGAATGCTTTCTGTGACTAGGTACTGACTTAACATAATCATATGTTGTGCTTTCGCTGTAAAGCCTTTTTGAAATCGGACCCTGTGGTGGGATTAACAACAAGTTCATCTTTAAAATGGTGTAAAATACTTGTATGTTTGAGGAATTTTAATTATGAGATTTCTGTTGTTTTGAATTTGGCGCCCTGCAATTTAGCAGGATCCAAGCTATTAGAAGTTAAAATCACCATGGAAATGTAACTGGTTTAAAATCACCATGGAAATGTAACTGGTTTAAAATCACCATGGAAATGTAACTGGTTTAAAATCACCATGGAAATGTAACTGGTTTAAAATCACCATGGAAACGTAACTGGTTTAAGGGGGCACTTCTATCCCCCACGATCTTACACACCACACCTTACACTTAGAATAATATACTTAATCCATGACAAGCTTTTCATTTAAATACAATCTCACAGTGCTGGAGTGACGTTGTATGTTTCATATTATCTAGTTTTAT
>NW_026279306.1:0-32500 GCF_023373465.1 Oncorhynchus keta | reverse complement strand
AATCAGAGTTAATGTCTAACCTTAACCATTCAGAGTTAATGTCTAACCTTAACCATTCAGAGTTAATGTCTAACCTTAACCAATCAGAGTTAATGTCTAACCTTAACCATTCAGAGTTAATGCCTAACCTTAACCAATCAGAGTTAATGCCTAACCTTAACCAATCAGAGTTCATGTCTAACCTTAACCATTCAGAGTTAATGCCTAACCTTAACCAATCAGAGTTAATGTCTAACCTTAACCATTCAGAGTTAATGTCTAACCTTAACCATTCAGAGTTAATGTCTAACCTTAACCAATCAGAGTTAATGTCTAACCTTAACCATTCAGAGTTAATGTCTAACCTTAACCAATCAGAGTTAATGTCTAACCTTAACCATTCAGAGTTAATGTCTAACCTTAACCAATCAGAGTTAATGCCTAACCTTAACCAATCAGAGTTAATGTCTAACCTTAACCATTCAGAGTTAATGTCTAACCTTAACCAATCAGAGTTAATGATTAACCTTAACCAATCAGAGTTAATGTCTAACCTTAACCAATCAGAGTTAATGCCTAACCTTAACCAATCAGAGTTAATGTCTAACCTTAACCATTCAGAGTTAATGCCTAACCTTAACCAATCAGAGTTAATGTCTAACCTTAACCATTCAGAGTTAATGTCTAACCTTAACCATTCAGAGTTAATGCCTAACCTTAACCATTCAGAGTTAATTTCTAACCTTAACCATTCAGAGTTAATGACTAACCTTAACCAATCAGAGTTAATGTCTAACCTTAACCATTCAGAGTTAATGTCTAACCTTAACCATTCAGAGTTAATTTCTAACCTTAACCATTCAGAGTTAATGTCTAACCTTAACCATTCAGAGTTAATGACTAACCTTAATCCTAACCTTAACCAATCAGAGTTAATGACTAACTTTAACCAATCAGAGTTAATGTCTAACCTTATTAACCAATCACAGTTAATGCTTTATAGCACAGAGATATACAGTATACTGTAGGTCTATAGAGAACACAGAGATAAACAGCATACTGTAGGTCTATAGAGAACACAGAGATATACAGTATACTGTAGGTCGATAGAGAACACAGAGATACATAGTATACTGTAGGTCTATAGAGAACACAGAGATATACAGTATACTGTCGGTCTATAGAGAACACAGAGATATACAGGTCTATAGAGAACACAGAGATATACAGTATACTGTAGGTCTATAGAGAACACAGAGATATACAGGTCTATAGAGAACACAGAGATATACAGGTCTATAGAGAACACAGAGATATACAGTACACTGTAGATCTATAGAGAACACAGAGATATACAGTATACTCTAGGTCTATAGAGAACACAGAGATATACAGTATACTGTAGGTCTATAGAGAACACAGAGATATACAGGTCTATAGAGAACACAGAGATATACAGTACACTGTAGATCTATAGAGAACACAGAGATATACAGTATACTGTAGGTCTATAGAGAACACAGACATATACAGTATACTGTAGGTCTATAGAGAACACAGAGATATAAAGTATACTGTAGGTCTATAGAGAACACAGAGATATACAGGTCTATAGAGAACACAGAGATATACAGGTCTATAGAGAACACAGAGATATATAGTATACTGTAGGTCTATAGAGAACACAAAGATATACAGTATACTCTAGGTCTATAGAGAACACAGAGATATACAGTATACTGTAGGTCTATAGAGAACACAGAGATATACAGTATACTGTAGGTCTATAGAGAACACAGAGATATACAGTATACTGTAGGTCTATAGAGAACACAGAGATATACAGGTCTGTAGACAACACAGAGATATACAGTATACTGTAGGTCGATAGAGAACACAGAGATATACAGTATACTGTAGGTCGATAGAGAACACAGAGATACATAGTATACTGTAGGTCTATAGAGAACACAAAGATATACAGGTCTATAGAGAACACAGAGACAGAATTGATATTCAACTGAATTGGAAAAAGAAAGTGACAAAATATGAATGAAATTACATTTATCTTTCTCTCTTTTCCTCTCCAGCTTTCTCTTTCTTCCTAACCCTTCTTTACTCTCTCTCTCTCTCTCTCTTCTAGTCTCTCTCTTTCTGATCTCTCTCTCTTCTTTTCTTTCTCTCTGATCTCTCTCCTCTTTTCTCTCTTTCTCTCTTCTTTTCTCTCTCTCTGTTCTCTCTCTCTTCTTTTATCTCTGTCTCTCTGTTCTCTCTCTCTCTTCTGTTCTCTCTTTCTCTCTTCTTTTCTCTCTGTCTCTCTGTTCTCCCTCTCTCTCTTCTTTTCTCTCTGTTCTCTCTCTCTTCTTTTCTCTCTTTCTCTTTTCTCTCTCTCTTCTTTTCTCTCTCTTTTCTCTCTCTCTCTCTTCTTTTCCCTCTCTCTGTTCTGTCTCTCTCTCATTCTTCTTCTCTCTCTCTCTAGCTCTCTCTCTCTCTTCTCTCTCTCTCTTCTTCTCTCTCTCTCTTCTCAGACACTGTCCCTCAACTTATGGCAGGCAGCAATGTAGTGCGCTGCCAACCCACAGCTCTCTGCGTCCTCCCCCAACAGGACGGGTAGCCTATCCTCATCAGAGAGGTCTTTGAAACCTTGAATAAGGGTTTCAAATTTGGGAAAAGAACACTCTCTAATTGTTTTATATTTTTGACATTTTGTCAGGAAATGCAGCTCTGTCTCAGGTTCTGCTGTTGTGCAGTGGTTGCACAGCCTTTCCTCTACAGGGAGCCAGGTGTTCCTGTGTCTACCCTTCTCAATGGCAAGGCTGTACTTTGTCATAGTTTTTTTAAGGTTTTGATCAGTAACCATGGTCAAATATTTAGCCACAGTGTACTGTCGATTTAGGGCCAGATAGCACTGCATTTCGCTTTGTGTTTGTGCTTGTGTTTCCCAATAAGCAATATAGTTTTGTTTTGACTGTGTTGTAATTTGGTTTATCCTGATTGATTCAGTGTGTTAGTAGAACAGGTTTGTGAACTCAGCCCCAGGACCAGCTGGATGAGGGGACTGAGGCTTCAGTGTGTTAGTAGAACAGGTTAGTGAACTCAGCCCCAGGACCAGCTGGATGAGGGGACTGAGGCTTCAGTGTGTTAGTAGAACAGGTTTGTGAACTCAGCCCCAGGACCAGCTGGATGAGGGGACTGAGGCTTCAGTGTGTTAGTAGAACAGGTTTGTGAACTCAGCCCCAGGACCAGCTGGATGAGGGGACTGAGGCTTCAGTGTGTTAGTAGAACAGGTTTGTGAACTCAGCCCCAGGACCAGCTGGATGAGGGGACTGAGGCTTCAGTGTGTTAGTAGAACAGGTTTGTGAACTCAGCCCCAGGACCAGCTGGATGAGGGGACTGAGGCTTCAGTGTGTTAGTAGAACAGGTTTGTGAACTCAGCCCCAGGACCAGCTGGACGAGGGGACTGAGGCTTCAGTGTGTTAGTAGAACAGGTTAGTGAACTCAGCCCCAGGACCAGCTGGATGAGGGGACTGAGGCTTCAGTGTGTTAGTAGAACAGGTTTGTGAACTCAGCCCCAGGACCAGCTGGATGAGGGGACTGAGGCTTCAGTGTGTTAGTAGAACAGGTTTCTGAACTCAGCCCCAGGACCAGCTGGATGAGGGGACTGAGGCTTCAGTGTGTTAGTAGAACAGGTTTGTGAACTCAGCCCCAGGACCAGCTGGATGAGGGGACTCTTTTCTTTGCTCAGCTCTTGGCATTGCAGGACTTGGTAGTGATATGAGAGGGTGGTCACTGTATTTTAGATGTTTCCAAAACTTAATTGGTCTTTTTTGAGTTTTTATTATTAGTGGATATTGGCCTAAATCTGCCCTGCATGCATTGTTTGTAGTTTTCCTCTGGACATGTAGGAGAATCTTACAGAACTCTGCATGCAGGGTTTCAATGGGGTGTTTGTCCCATTTGATGAAATCTTGTTTTGCAGGTGGACCCCACACCTCGCTGCCATAAAGTGGACCCCACACCTCGCTGCCATAAAGTGGACCCCACACCTCGCTGCCATAAAGTGGACCCCACACCTCGCTGCCATAAAGTGGACCCCACACCTCGCTGCCATAAAGTGGACCTCACACCTCGCTGCCATAAAGTGGACCTCACACCTCGCTGCCATAAAGTGGACCCCACACCTCGCTGCCATAAAGTGGACTCCACACCTCGCTGCCATAAAGTGGACCCCACACCTCGCTGCCATAAAGTGGACCCCACACCTCGCTGCCATAAAGTGGACCCCACACCTCGCTGCCATAAAGTGGACCCCACACCTCGCTGCAATAAAGTGGACCCCACACCTCGCTGCCATAAAGTGGACCCCACACCTCGCTGCCATAAAGTGGACCCCACACCTCGCTGCCATAAAGTGGACCCGACACCTCACTGCCATAAAGTGGACCCCACACCTCGCTGCCATAAAGTGGACGCCACACCTCGCTGCCATAAAGTGGACCCCACACCTCGCTGCCATAAAGTGGACCCCACACCTCGCTGCCATAAAGTGGACCCCACACCTCGCTGCCATAAAGTGGACCTCACACCTCGCTGCCATAAAGTGGACCCCACACCTCGCTGCCATAAAGTGGACCCCACACCTCGCTGCCATAAAGTGGACCCCACACCTCACTGCCATAAAGTGGACCCCACACCTCACTGCCATAAAGTGGACCTCACACCTCGCTGCCATAAAGTGGACCCCACACCTCGCTGCCATAAAGTGGACCCCACACCTCGCTGCCATAAAGTGGACCCCACACCTCGCTGCCATAAAGTGGACCCCACATCTCGCTGCCATAAAGTTGACCTCACATCTCGCTGCCATAAAGTGGACCTCACACCTCGCTGCCATAAAGTGGACCCCACACCTCACTGCCATAAAGTGGACCTCACACCTCGCTGCCATAAAGTGGACCCCACACCTCGCTGCCATAAAGTGGACCTCACACCTCGCTGCCATAAAGTGGACCCCACACCTCACTGCCATAAAGTGGACCCCACACCTCGCTGCCATAAAGTGGACCTCACACCTCGCTGCCATAAAGTGGACCTCACACCTCGCTGCCATAAAGTGGACCCCACACCTCACTGCCATAAAGTGGACCCCACACCTCACTGCCATAAAGTGGACCCCACACCTCACTGCTATAAAGTGGACCCCACACCTCGCTGCCATAAAGTGGACCCCACACCTCACTGCCATAAAGTGGACCCCACACCTCACTGCCATAAAGTGGACCTCACACCTCGCTGCCATAAAGTGGACCCCACACCTCACTGCCATAAAGTGGACCTCACACCTCGCTGCCATAAAGTGGACCCCACACCTCGCTGCCATAAAGTGGACCTCACACCTCGCTGCCATAAAGTGGACCCCACACCTCACTGCCATAAAGTGGACCTCACACCTCGCTGCCATAAAGTGGACCCCACACCTCGCTGCCATAAAGTGGACCTCACACCTCGCTGCCATAAAGTGGACCCCACACCTCACTGCCATAAAGTGGACCCCACACCTCACTGCCATAAAGTGGACCTCACACCTCGCTGCCATAAAGTGGACCCCACACCTCGCTGCCATAAAGTGGACCCCACACTGCCATAAAGTGGACACTGCCATAAAGTGGACCCCACACCTCACTGCCATAAAGTGGACCCCACACCTCGCTGCCATAAAGTGGACCCCACACCTCACTGCCATAAAGTGGACCCCACACCTCACTGCCATAAAGTGGACCCCACACCTCGCTGCCATAAAGTGGACCTCACACCTCGCTGCCATAAAGTGGACCCCACACCTCACTGCCATAAAGTGGACTCCACACCTCACTGCCATAAAGTGGACCCCACACCTCACTGCCATAAAGTGGACCTCACACCTCACTGCCATAAAGTGGACCCCACACCTCACTGCCATAAAGTGGACCCCACACCTCACTGCCATAAAGTGGACCCCACACCTCACTGCCATAAAGTGCAATTGGTTCAATGACATATTCAATTAGTTTTAGCCAAATTTTAACCGGTATTTCAATTTGAATTCTCTTTTTAATGGCGTAGAGCCCTGTGTGCTTTCTCTCTCAGTTCATTCAGCTCACCTCATTAAGGTGTCCAGTTAAGCTTATTTTTAAACCTCAGTAATTGTAGTGTGTGCAATACTCTATATATGTTGTACCAATTGAGATCTTTGGTCTCATTCCCTGAGATCTGGATCTTCTCTGGAAAATCATTATTTTAGTATTTTTGGGGTTTACTGCCAGGGCCCAGTTCTGGCAGTACTGCTCTAGCAGGTCCAGGCTCTGCTGTAGGCCATGTGCTGTGGGGGTTTACTGCCAGGGCCCAGGTCTGGCAGTACTGCTCTAGCAGGTCCAGGCTCTGCTGTAGGCCATGTGCTGTGGGGGTTTACTGCCAGGGCCCAGGTCTGGCAGTACTGCTCTAGCAGGTCCAGGCTCTGCTGTAGGCCAGGTGCTGTGGGGGTTTACTGCCAGGGCCCAGGTCTGGCAGTACTGCTCTAGCAGGTCCAGGCTCTGCTGTAGGCCATGTGCTGTGGGGGTTTACTGCCAGGGCCCAGGTCTGGCAGTACTGCTCTAGCAGGTCCAGGCTCTGCTGTAGGCCATGTGCTGTGCGGGGTTTACTGCCAGGGCCCAGGTCTGGCAGTACTGCTCTAGCAGGTCCAGGCTCTGCTGTAGGCCATGTGCTGTGGGGGTTTACTGCCAGGGCCCAGGTCTGGCAGTACTGCTCTAGCAGGTCCAGGCTCTGCTGTAGGCCATGTGCTGTGGGGGTTTACTGCCAGGGCCCAGGTCTGGCAGTACTGCTCTAGCAGGTCCAGGCTCTGCTGTAGGCCATGTGCTGTGGGGGTTTACTGCCAGGGCCCAGGTCTGGAAGTACTGCTCTAGCAGGTCCAGGCTCTGCTGTAGGCCATGTGCTGTGGGGGTTTACTGCCAGGGCCCAGGTCTGGCAGTACTGCTCTAGCAGGTCCAGGCTCTGCTGTAGGCCATGTGCTGTGGGGGTTTACTGCCAGGGCCCAGGTCTGGCAGTACTGCTCTAGCAGGTCCAGGCTCTGCTGTAGGCCATGTGCTGTGGGGGTTTACTGCCAGGGCCCAGGTCTGGAAGTACTGCTCTAGCAGGTCCAGGCTCTGTTGTAGGCCATGTGCTGTGGGTGACAGAAGGAATAGGTCATCTGAGAAGAGTAGGCATTTAACTTCTGAATTGTGGAGACTAACACCAGGGGCTGAGGATTTTTCTAGAATATTGGCCAATTCGTTGTTGTAAATATTGAAGACTGCAGATTACAACCCTGACGAAGGCCCCGTCCCTGGCGAAGGCCCCGCCCCTGACGAAGGCCCCGCCCCTGACGAAGGCCCCGCCCCTGACGAAGGCCCCGCCCCTGGCGAAGGCCCCGCCCCTGGCGAAGGCCCCGTCCCTGGCGAAGGCCCCGCCCCTGACGAAGGCCCCGCCCCTGACGAAGGCCCCGCCCCTGGCGAAGGCCCCGCCCCTGACGAAGGCCCCGCCCCTGGTTAAAGAATTCTGTTCTTTTCTTGCCAATTTTAATGCTGCGCGTATTGCCAGTATACATTGATTTAATTATGTCATGTGTTTTACACCCTACAACACTTTCAATCGAATCAATTCAAATCAAATGTATTTATATAGCCCTTCTTACATCAGCTGATATCTCAAAGTGCTGTACAGAAACCCAGCCTAAAACCCCAAACAGCGAGCAATGCAGGTGTAGAAGCACGGTGGCTAGGAAAAACTCCCTAGAAAAGGACAAAACCTAGGAAGAAACCTAGAGAGGAACCAGGCTATGTGGGGTGGCCAGTCCTCTTCTGGCTGTGCCGGGTGGAGATTATAACAGATCATGGCCAAGATAACTTCAATAACTTTGTAGAACAGTACTGTATGCCAAATAGAATCAAATGCTTTTTGGAAGTCGATAAAGCAAGCGTATATTTTGGTGGACATGTTTATCTATCAGGGTGTGCAGGGTGTAAATATGATCAGTTTTGGTATAAATCCAATTTGGCTTTTACTCAAGACATTATGCTTATTCAGGAAGTTTAGAACTCTGACATTTATAATACTACAGAAAACCTTCCCCAGGTTACTGTTCACACAAATGCCTCTGTAATTGTTAGGGTCAAATTTGGCTCCGTTTTTAAAGATTGGGGTTATGAGTCCTTGATTCCAGATGTCAGGGAAATAACCTACACTCAGGATCAAATTAAACCGTTTTAATAAAGCCAATTGAAATGTTGCACTAGTGAGTTTGAGCATATTATGGATGCCATCAGGTCCACATGCTTTTTTAAATTTGAGGGTCTGAAGTTTCTTATAGAGCTCCTGGTCAGTAATAGTTTAGTTTCTTATAGAGCTCCTGGTCAGTAATAGTTTAGTTTCTTATAGAGCTCCTGGTCAGTAATAGTTTAGTTTCTTATAGAAACATGTTTGTGTTTATGAGTGAGTGAATGTGGTATCCAGAAAGTTATCTCAGAGTGTTTGGATATTTTGGTTACTGGTTGCTTTCTGGTTTTCTTCTGTGCTGTTTTGGGCCCATCTGTATGAATGTCTGATGTTGTACAGCTCACTGGGCTGTGAATGTGTGGTTGTTTCCATGTCTGTTCTTTTGAGGAACAACGTCATTTGTCTGTGATCAGACAGAGGTGTTAGTGGCTTGACAGTGAATGAGCTGAGAGAGAAAGGGTCAATGTCTGTGATCATATAGTCCAGTGTACTGTGGCCAAGAGGTGATCAGTAGGTGAATCTCCCCAAAGAGACCCCCCCTGTAACCTACCATTGACAAAGTACAGACCCAGGCTTCTACAGAGCTGCAACAGATCCCTTCCGTTGTTGTTGACGGTGTCGTCACTGTTGTTCCTATGGGGGAGATTAAGACAGTTAGAGACACTATGGCCTGTAATAAAATTGTCCCCTCGTGTGCTCATTAGATCAAGTAGTGTTCCTGTGCGCGCATTTGTGTCCCCACAGATGAGGACATTTCCCTGGGCCTCTCTCTCTCTCTATCTATCTCATTCTCTCTCTCTCTCTCTCTCTCTCTCTCTCTCTCTCTCTCTCTCTCTCTCTCTCTCTCTCTCTGTTCTCTCTCTCTTTTCTCTTTTCTCTCTCTCTCTCTCTCTCTCTCTGTTCTCTATCTTCTCTCTCTCTCTTCTTTTCTCTCTCTCTCTCTCTCCTGTGCTCGTTAGATCAGGTAGTTTTCCTGTGCGCACATTTGTGTCCTCTCAGATCTCTCTCTCTCTCTCTCTTCTTCTCTCTCTCTCTTATTTTCTCTCTCTCTCTCTGTTCTCTCTCTGTGTGTTCTCTCTCTTCTTTTCTCTCTCTCTCTATTATTTTCTCTCTCTGATTTCAATCTCTTTGGCATAGCTGACTGACAAGCCTGGTTCTGTGTGAGGTGACAGTCGTGTGGTCTCCCTGATATAGTGTTGAGTAACAGATAAAGGAGACGAGGGAGGGAGGGAGGGAGGGACGGAGGGGGAGCGCTGGAGGGAGGGAGGGAGGGAGGGAGGGAGGGAGGGAGGGAGGGAGGGAGGGAGGGAGGGAGGGAGGGAGGGAGGGAGGGAGGGAGGGAGGGAGGGAGGGAGGGAGGGAGGGAGGGAGGGAGGGAGGGAGGGAGGGACTTATTTAAGGAACACAAATAGCTTCTTACACAAAGACACCTGGTCCTTTAGTAGGAAAATTCCACACTTTTATCTCAACCAGACACCGTAGAAATTAGCTGAACAAACCAGACTGGCATAACAATTCAATTACATCCACAGAGTTTAATAACGGTTTGATGTGTATTATTACTGTTACTGTATTATTACATCCACAGGGTTTAATAACGGTTTGATGTGTATTACTACTGTTACTGTATTATTACATCCACAGTGGGTTTAATAACGGTTTGATGTATATTACTACTGTTACTGTATTATTACATCCACAGGGTTTGATGTGTATTACTACTGTTACTGTATTATTACATCCACAGAGGGTTTAATAACGGTTTGATATGCATTACTACTGTTACTGTATTATTACATCCACAGAGGGTTTAATAACGGTTTGATATGCATTACTACTGTTACTGTATTATTACATCCACAGGGTTTGATGTGTATTACTACTGTTACTGTATTATTACATCCACAGAGGGTTTAATAACAGTTTGATGTATATTACTACTGTTACTGTATTATTACATCCACAGAGGGTTTAATAACGGTTTAATGTGTATTACTACTGTTACTGTATTATTACATCCACAGAGGGTTTAATAACGGTTTGATGTGTATTACTACTGTTACTGTATTATTACATCCACAGAGGGTTTAATAACGGTTTGATGTGTATTACTACTGTTACTGTATTATTACATCCACAGAGGGTTTAATAACGGTTTGATATGCATTACTACTGTTACTGTATTATTACATCCACAGAGGGTTTAATAACGGTTTGATGTGTATTACTACTGTTACTGTATTATTACATCCACAGAGGGTTTAATAACGGTTTGATGTGTATTACTACTGTTACTGTATTATTACATCCACAGGGTTTAATAACGGTTTGATATGTATTACTACTGTAACTGTATTATTACATCCACAGAGGGTTTAATAACGGTTTGATATGTATTACTACTGTTACTGTATTATTACATCCACAGAGGGTTTAATAACAGTTTGATGTGTATTATTACTGTATTATTACATCCACAGAGGGTTTAATAACGGTTTGATGTGTATTATTACTGTATTATTACATCCACAGAGGGTTTAATAACGGTTTGATGTGTATTACTACTGTATTATTACATCCACAGGGTTTAATAACGGTTTGATATGCATTACTACTGTTACTGTATTATTACATCCACAGGGTTTGATGTGTATTACTACTGTTACTGTATTATTACATCCACAGAGGGTTTAATAACGGTTTAATGTGTGTTACTGTATTATTACATCCACAGGGTTTAATAACGGTTTGATATGTATTACTATTGTTACTGTATTATTACATCCACAGGGTTTAATAACGGTTTGATGTATATTACTACGGTTACTGTATTATTACATCCACAGAGGGTTTAATCACGGTTTGATGTATATTACTACTGTATTATTACATCCACAGAGGGTTTAATAACGGTTTGATATGTATTACTACTGTTACTGTATTATTACATCCACAGGGTTTAATAACGGTTTGATGTGTATTACTACTGTTACTGTATTATTACATCCACAGGGTTTAATAACGGTTTGATGTATATTACTACTGTTACTGTATTATTACATCCACAGAGGGTTTAATAACGGTTTGATGTATATTACTACGGTTACTGTATTATTACATCCACAGAGGGTTTAATCACGGTTTGATGTATATTACTACTGTATTATTACATCCACAGAGGGTTTAATAACGGTTTGATATGTATTACTACTGTTACTGTATTATTACATCCACAGGGTTTAATAACGGTTTGATATGCATTACTACTGTTACTGTATTATTACATCCACAGAGGGTTTAATAACGGTTTGATATGCATTACTACTGTTACTGTATTATTACATCCACAGGGTTTGATGTGTATTACTACTGTTACTGTATTATTACATCCACAGAGGGTTTAATAACAGTTTGATGTATATTACTACTGTTACTGTATTATTACATCCACAGAGGGTTTAATAACGGTTTAATGTGTATTACTACTGTTACTGTATTATTACATCCACAGAGGGTTTAATAACGGTTTGATGTGTATTACTACTGTTACTGTATTATTACATCCACAGAGGGTTTAATAACGGTTTGATATGCATTACTACTGTTACTGTATTATTACATCCACAGAGGGTTTAATAACGGTTTGATGTGTATTACTACTGTTACTGTATTATTACATCCACAGAGGGTTTAATAACGGTTTGATATGTTTTACTACTGTTACTGTATTATTACATCCACAGGGTTTAATAACGGTTTGATGTGTATTACTACTGTTACTGTATTATTACATGCACAGGGTTTGATGTGTATTACTACTGTTACTGTATTATTACATCCACAGGGTTTAATAACGGTTTGATGTGTATTACTACTGTTACTGTATTATTACATCCACAGGGTTTAATAACGGTTTGATGTGTATTACTACTGTTACTGTATTATTACATCCACAGAGGGTTTAATAACGGTTTGATATGTATTACTACTGTTACTGTATTATTACATCCACAGGGTTTAATAACGGTTTGATGTATATTACTACTGTATTATTACATCCACAGGGTTTAATAACGGTTTGATGTGTATTACTACTGTATTATTACATCCACAGGGTTTAATAACGGTTTGATATGCATTACTACTGTATTATTACATCCACAGAGGGTTTAATAACGGTTTAATGTGTGTTACTACTGTTACTGTATTATTACATCCACAGGGTTTAATAACGGTTTGATGTGTATTACTACTGTTACTGTATTATTACATCCACAGAGGGTTTAATAACGGTTTGATGTGTATTACTACTGTTACTGTATTATTACATCCACAGGGTTTAATAACGGTTTGATGTGTGTTACTGTATTATTAAATCCACAGAGGGTTTAATAACGGTTTGATGTGTATTACTACTGTTACTGTATTATTACATCCACAGGGTTTAATAACGGTTTGATGTGTATTACTACTGTTACTGTATTATTACATCCACAGAGGGTTTAATAACGGTTTGATGTGTATTACTACTGTTACTGTATTATTACATCCACAGGGTTTAATAACGGTTTGATGTGTATTACTACTGTTACTGTATTATTACATCCACAGGGTTTAATAACGGTTTGATATGTTTTACTACTGTTACTGTATTATTACATCCACAGGGTTTAATAACGGTTTGATGTGTATTACTACTGTTACTGTATTATTACATCCACAGGGTTTAATAACGGTTTGATGTGTATTACTACTGTATTATTACATCCACAGAGGGTTTAATAACGGTTTAATGTGTATTACTACTGTATTATTACATCCACAGGGTTTAATAACGGTTTAATGTGTATTACTACTGTTACTGTATTATTACATCCACAGAGGGTTTAATAACGGGTTGATATGTATTACTACTGTTACTGTATTATTACATCCACAGGGTTTAATAACGGTTTGATGTGCATTACTACTGTTACTGTATTATTACATCCACAGAGGGTTTAATAACGGTTTGATGTGTATTACTACTGTTACTGTATTATTACATCCACAGAGGGTTTAATAACGGTTTGATATGCATTACTACTGTTACTGTATTATTACATCCACAGAGGGTTTAATAACGGTTTGATGTGTATTACTACTGTTACTGTATTATTACATCCACAGAGGGTTTAATAACGGTTTGATGTGTACTTACTACTGTTACTGTATTATTACATCCACAGGGTTTAATAACGGTTTGATATGTATTACTACTGTTACTGTATTATTACATCCACAGAGGGTTTAATAACGGTTTGATATGTATTACTACTGTTACTGTATTATTACATCCACAGAGGGTTTAATAACGGTTTGATGTGTATTATTACTGTATTATTACATCCACAGAGGGTTTAATAACGGTTTGATGTGTATTATTACTGTATTATTACATCCACAGAGGGTTTAATAACGGTTTGATGTGTATTACTACTGTATTATTACATCCACAGGGTTTAATAACGGTTTGATATGCATTACTACTGTTACTGTATTATTACATCCACAGGGTTTGATGTGTATTACTACTGTTACTGTATTATTACATCCACAGAGGGTTTAATAACGGTTTAATGTGTGTTACTGTATTATTACATCCACAGGGTTTAATAACGGTTTGATATGTATTACTATTGTTACTGTATTATTACATCCACAGGGTTTAATAACGGTTTGATGTATATTACTACGGTTACTGTATTATTACATCCACAGAGGGTTTAATCACGGTTTGATGTATATTACTACTGTATTATTACATCCACAGAGGGTTTAATAACGGTTTGATATGTATTACTACTGTTACTGTATTATTACATCCACAGGGTTTAATAACGGTTTGATGTGTATTACTACTGTTACTGTATTATTACATCCACAGGGTTTAATAACGGTTTGATGTATATTACTACTGTTACTGTATTATTACATCCACAGAGGGTTTAATAACGGTTTGATGTATATTACTACTGTTACTGTATTATTACATCCACAGGGTTTAATAACGGTTTGATGTATATTACTACTGTTACTGTATTATTACATCCACAGAGGGTTTAATAACGGTTTGATGTGTATTACTACTGTTACTGTATTATTACATCCACAGGGTTTAATAACGGTTTGATGTATATTACTACTGTTACTGTATTATTACATCCACAGAGGGTTTAATAACGGTTTGATATGTATTACTACTGTTACTGTATTATTACATCCACAGAGGGTTTAATAACGGTTTGATGTGTATTATTACTGTATTATTACATCCACAGAGGGTTTAATAACGGTTTGATGTGTATTATTACTGTATTATTACATCCACAGAGGGTTTAATAATGGTTTGATGTGTATTATTACTGTATTATTACATCCACAGAGGGTTTAATAACGGTTTGATGTGTATTACTACTGTATTATTACATCCACAGGGTTTAATAACGGTTTGATGTGCATTACTACTGTTACTGTATTATTACATCCACAGGGTTTGATGTGTATTACTACTGTTACTGTATTATTACATCCATAGAGGGTTTAATAACGGTTTAATGTGTGTTACTGTATTATTACATCCACAGGGTTTAATAACGGTTTGATATGTATTACTATTGTTACTGTATTATTACATCCACAGGGTTTAATAACGGTTTAATGTGTATTACTACTGTTACTGTATTATTACATCCACAGAGGGTTTAATAACGGGTTGATATGTATTACTACTGTTACTGTATTATTACATCCAGAGGGTTTAATAACGGTTTGATGTGCATTACTACTGTTACTGTATTATTACATCCACAGGGTTTAATAACGGTTTAATGTGTATTACTACTGTTACTGTATTATTACATCCACAGGGTTTAATAACGGTTTGATATGCATTACTACTGTTACTGTATTATTACATCCACAGAGGGTTTAATAACGGTTTGATGTGTATTACTACTGTTACTGTATTATTACATCCACAGAGGGTTTAATAACGGTTTGATGTGTATTACTACTGTTACTGTATTATTACATCCACAGGGTTTAATAACGGTTTGATATGTATTACTACTGTTACTGTATTATTACATCCACAGAGGGTTTAATAACGGTTTGATATGTATTACTACTGTTACTGTATTATTACATCCACAGAGGGTTTAATAACGGTTTGATGTGTATTATTACTGTATTATTACATCCACAGAGGGTTTAATAACGGTTTGATGTGTATTATTACTGTATTATTACATCCACAGAGGGTTTAATAACGGTTTGATGTGTATTACTACTGTATTATTACATCCACAGGGTTTAATAACGGTTTGATATGCATTACTACTGTTACTGTATTATTACATCCACAGGGTTTGATGTGTATTACTACTGTTACTGTATTATTACATCCACAGAGGGTTTAATAACGTTTAATGTGTGTTACTGTATTATTACATCCACAGGGTTTAATAACGGTTTGATATGTATTACTATTGTTACTGTATTATTACATCCACAGGGTTTAATAACGGTTTGATGTATATTACTACTGTTACTGTATTATTACATCCACAGAGGGTTTAATAACGGTTTGATGTATATTACTACTGTATTATTACATCCACAGAGGTTTAATAACGGTTTGATATGTATTACTACTGTTACTGTATTATTACATCCACAGGGTTTAATAACGGTTTGATGTGTATTACTACTGTTACTGTATTATTACATCCACAGGGTTTAATAACGGTTTGATGTATATTACTACTGTTACTGTATTATTACATCCACAGAGGGTTTAATAACGGTTTGATGTATATTACTACTGTTACTGTATTATTACATCCACAGGGTTTAATAACGGTTTGATGTATATTACTACTGTTACTGTATTATTACATCCACAGAGGGTTTAATAACGGTTTGATGTGTATTACTACTGTTACTGTATTATTACATCCACAGGGTTTAATAACGGTTTGATGTATATTACTACTGTTACTGTATTATTACATCCACAGGGTTTAATAACGGTTTGATATGTATTACTACTGTTACTGTATTATTACATCCACAGAGGGTTTAATAATGGTTTGATGTGTATTATTACTGTATTATTACATCCACAGAGGGTTTAATAACGGTTTGATGTGTATTATTACTGTATTATTACATCCACAGAGGGTTTAATAATGGTTTGATGTATATTACTGTATTATTACATCCACAGAGGGTTTAATAACGGTTTGATGTGTATTACTACTGTATTATTACATCCACAGGGTTTAATAACGGTTTGATGTGCATTACTACTGTTACTGTATTATTACATCCACAGGGTTTGATGTGTATTACTACTGTTACTGTATTATTACATCCATAGAGGGTTTAATAACGGTTTAATGTGTGTTACTGTATTATTACATCCACAGGGTTTAATAACGGTTTGATATGTATTACTATTGTTACTGTATTATTACATCCACAGGGTTTAATAACGGTTTGATGTATATTACTACGGTTACTGTATTATTACATCCACAGAGGGTTTAATCACGGTTTGATGTATATTACTACTGTATTATTACATCCACAGAGGGTTTAATAACGGTTTGATATGTATTACTACTGTTACTGTATTATTACATCCACAGGGTTTAATAACGGTTTGATGTGTATTACTACTGTTACTGTATTATTACATCCACAGGGTTTAATAACGGTTTGATGTATATTACTACTGTTACTGTATTATTACATCCACAGAGGGTTTAATAACGGTTTGATGTATATTACTACTGTTACTGTATTATTACATCCACAGGGTTTAATAACGGTTTGATGTATATTACTACTGTTACTGTATTATTACATCCACGGAGGGTTTAATAACGGTTTGATGTGTATTACTACTGTTACTGTATTATTACATCCACAGGGTTTAATAACGGTTTGATGTATATTACTACTGTTACTGTATTATTACATCCACAGGGTTTAATAACGGTTTGATGTATATTACTACTGTTACTGTATTATTACATCCACAGAGGGTTTAATAACGGTTTGATGTATATTACTACTGTATTATTACATCCCCAGGGTTTAATAACAGTTTGATGTATTACTACTGTTACTGTATTATTACATCCACAGGGTTTAATAACGGTTTGATGTATATTACTACTGTTACTGTATTATTACATCCACAGAGGGTTTAATAACGGTTTGATGTGTATTACTACTGTTACTGTATTATTACATCCACAGGGTTTAATAACGGTTTGATGTATATTACTACTGTTACTGTATTATTACATCCACAGAGGGTTTAATAACGGTTTGATGTATATTACTACTGTTACTGTATTATTACATCCACAGGGTTTAATAACGGTTTGATGTATATTACTACTGTTACTGTATTATTACATCCACAGAGGGTTTAATAACGGTTTGATGTGTATTACTACTGTTACTGTATTATTACATCCACAGGGTTTAATAACGGTTTGATGTATATTACTACTGTTACTGTATTATTACATCCACAGGGTTTAATAATGGTTTGATGTATATTACTACTGTTACTGTATTATTACATCCACAGGGTTTAATAACGGTTTGATGTATATTACTACTGTTACTGTATTATTACATCCACAGAGGGTTTAATAACGGTTTGATGTGTATTACTACTGTTACTGTATTATTACATCCACAGGGTTTAATAACGGTTTGATGTATATTACTACTGTTACTGTATTATTACATCCACAGGGTTTAATAACGGTTTGATGTATATTACTACTGTTACTGTATTATTACATCCACAGAGGGTTTAATAACGGTTTGATGTATATTACTACTGTATTATTACATCCCCAGGGTTTAATAACAGTTTGATGTGTATTACTACTGTTACTGTATTATTACATCCACAGGGTTTAATAACGGTTTGATGTGTATTACTACTGTTACTGTATTATTACATCCACAGGGTTTAATAACGGTTTGATGTATATTACTACTGTTACTGTATTATTACATCCACAGAGGGTTTAATAACGGTTTGATGTATATTACTACTGTTACTGTATTATTACATCCACAGGGTTTAATAACAGTTTGATGTGTATTACTACTGTTACTGTATTATTACATCCACAGGGTTTAATAACGGTTTGATATGCATTACTACTGTTACTGTATTATTACATCCACAGAGGGTTTAATAACGGTTTGATGTGTATTACTACTGTATTATTACATCCACAGAGGTTTTAATAACGGTTTGATGTGTATTACTACTGTTACTGTATTATTACATCCACAGGGTTTAATAACAGTTTGATGTGTATTACTACTGTTACTGTATTATTACATCCACAGAGGGTTTAATAACGGTTTAATGTGTATTACTACTGTTACTGTATTATTACATCCACAGGGTTTAATAACAGTTTGATGTGTATTACTACTGTTACTGTATTATTACATCCACAGGGTTTAATAACGGTTTGATATGCATTACTACTGTTACTGTATTATTACATCCACAGAGGGTTTAATAACGGTTTGATGTGTATTACTACTGTATTATTACTCCACAGGGTTTATATGCATTACTACTGTTACTGTATTATTACATCCACAGGGTTTGATGTGTATTACTACTGTTACTGTATTATTACATCCACAGAGGGTTTAATAACGGTTTAATGTGTGTTACTGTATTATTACATCCACAGGGTTTAATAACGGTTTGATATGTATTACTATTGTTACTGTATTATTACATCCACAGGGTTTAATAACGGTTTGATGTATATTACTACGGTTACTGTATTATTACATCCACAGAGGGTTTAATCACGGTTTGATGTATATTACTACTGTATTATTACATCCACAGAGGGTTTAATAACGGTTTGATATGTATTACTACTGTTACTGTATTATTACATCCACAGGGTTTAATAACGGTTTGATGTGTATTACTACTGTTACTGTATTATTACATCCACAGGGTTTAATAACGGTTTGATGTATATTACTACTGTTACTGTATTATTACATCCACAGAGGGTTTAATAACGGTTTGATGTATATTACTACGGTTACTGTATTATTACATCCACAGAGGGTTTAATCACGGTTTGATGTATATTACTACTGTATTATTACATCCACAGAGGGTTTAATAACGGTTTGATATGTATTACTACTGTTACTGTATTATTACATCCACAGGGTTTAATAACGGTTTGATATGCATTACTACTGTTACTGTATTATTACATCCACAGAGGGTTTAATAACGGTTTGATATGCATTACTACTGTTACTGTATTATTACATCCACAGGGTTTGATGTGTATTACTACTGTTACTGTATTATTACATCCACAGAGGGTTTAATAACAGTTTGATGTATATTACTACTGTTACTGTATTATTACATCCACAGAGGGTTTAATAACGGTTTAATGTGTATTACTACTGTTACTGTATTATTACATCCACAGAGGGTTTAATAACGGTTTGATGTGTATTACTACTGTTACTGTATTATTACATCCACAGAGGGTTTAATAACGGTTTGATATGCATTACTACTGTTACTGTATTAATACATCCACAGAGGGTTTAATAACGGTTTGATGTGTATTACTACTGTTACTGTATTATTACATCCACAGAGGGTTTAATAACGGTTTGATATGTTTTACTACTGTTACTGTATTATTACATCCACAGGGTTTAATAACGGTTTGATGTGTATTACTACTGTTACTGTATTATTACATGCACAGGGTTTGATGTGTATTACTACTGTTACTGTATTATTACATCCACAGGGTTTAATAACGGTTTGATGTGTATTACTACTGTTACTGTATTATTACATCCACAGGGTTTAATAACGGTTTGATGTGTATTACTACTGTTACTGTATTATTACATCCACAGAGGGTTTAATAACGGTTTGATATGTATTACTACTGTTACTGTATTATTACATCCACAGGGTTTAATAACGGTTTGATGTATATTACTACTGTATTATTACATCCACAGGGTTTAATAACGGTTTGATGTGTATTACTACTGTATTATTACATCCACAGGGTTTAATAACGGTTTGATGTATATTACTACTGTATTATTACATCCACAGGGTTTAATAACGCTTTGATATGCATTACTACTGTATTATTACATCCACAGAGGGTTTAATAACGGTTTAATGTGTGTTACTACTGTTACTGTATTATTACATCCACAGGGTTTAATAACGGTTTGATGTGTATTACTACTGTTACTGTATTATTACATCCACAGAGGGTTTAATAACGGTTTGATGTGTATTACTACTGTTACTGTATTATTACATCCACAGGGTTTAATAACGGTTTGATGTTACTGTATTATTAAATCCACAGAGAGTTTAATAACGGTTTGATGTGTATTACTACTGTTACTGTATTATTACATCCACAGGGTTTAATAACGGTTTGATGTGTATTACTACTGTTACTGTATTATTACATCCACAGAGGGTTTAATAACGGTTTGATGTGTATTACTACTGTTACTGTATTATTACATCCACAGGGTTTAATAACGGTTTGATGTGTATTACTACTGTTACTGTATTATTACATCCACAGGGTTTAATAACGGTTTGATATGTTTTACTACTGTTACTGTATTATTACATCCACAGGGTTTAATAACGGTTTGATGTGTATTACTACTGTTACTGTATTATTACATCCACAGGGTTTAATAACGGTTTGATGTGTATTACTACTGTATTATTACATCCACAGAGGGTTTAATAACGGTTTACTACTGTATTATTACATCCACAGGGTTTAATAACGGTTTAATGTGTATTACTACTGTTACTGTATTATTACATCCACAGAGGGTTTAATAACGGGTTGATATGTATTACTACTGTTACTGTATTATTACATCCACAGGGTTTAATAACGGTTTGATGTGCATTACTACTGTTACTGTATTATTACATCCACAGAGGGTTTAATAACGGTTTGATGTGTATTACTACTGTTACTGTATTATTACATCCACAGAGGGTTTAATAACGGTTTGATATGCATTACTACTGTTACTGTATTATTACATCCACAGAGGGTTTAATAACGGTTTGATGTGTATTACTACTGTTACTGTATTATTACATCCACAGAGGGTTTAATAACGGTTTGATGTGTATTACTACTGTTACTGTATTATTACATCCACAGGGTTTAATAACGGTTTGCCTGATATGTATTACTACTGTTACTGTATTATTACATCCACAGAGGGTTTAATAACGGTTTGATATGTATTACTACTGTTACTGTATTATTACATCCACAGAGGTTTAATAACGGTTTGATGTGTATTATTACTGTATTATTACATCCACAGAGGGTTTAATAACGGTTTGATGTGTATTATTACTGTATTATTACATCCACAGAGGGTTTAATAACGGTTTGATGTGTATTACTACTGTATTATTACATCCACAGGGTTTAATAACGGTTTGATATGCATTACTACTGTTACTGTATTATTACATCCACAGGGTTTGATGTGTATTACTACTGTTACTGTATTATTACATCCACAGAGGGTTTAATAACGGTTTGATGTGTGTTACTGTATTATTACATCCACAGGGTTTAATAACGGTTTGATATGTATTACTATTGTTACTTATTATTACATCCACAGGGTTTAATAACGGTTTGATGTATATTACTACGGTTACTGTATTATTACATCCACAGAGGGTTTAATCACGGTTTGATGTATATTACTACTGTATTATTACATCCACAGAGGGTTTAATAACGGTTTGATATGTATTACTACTGTTACTGTATTATTACATCCACAGGGTTTAATAACGGTTTGATGTGTATTACTACTGTTACTGTATTATTACATCCACAGGGTTTAATAACGGTTTGATGTATATTACTACTGTTACTGTATTATTACATCCACAGAGGGTTTAATAACGGTTTGATGTATATTACTACTGTTACTGTATTATTACATCCACAGGGTTTAATAACGGTTTGATGTATATTACTACTGTTACTGTATTATTACATCCACAGAGGGTTTAATAACGGTTTGATGTGTATTACTACTGTTACTGTATTATTACATCCACAGGGTTTAATAACGGTTTGATGTATATTACTACTGTTACTGTATTATTACATCCACAGAGGGTTTAATAACGGTTTGATATGTATTACTACTGTTACTGTATTATTACATCCACAGAGGTTTAATAACGGTTTGATGTGTATTATTACTGTATTATTACATCCACAGAGGGTTTAATAACGGTTTGATGTGTATTATTACTGTATTATTAACCACAGAGGGTTTAATAATGGTTTGATGTGTATTATCCACAGAGGGTTTAATAACGTTTGACTGTATTATTACATCCACAGGGTTTAATAACGGTTTGATGTATTACTACTGTTACTGTATTATTACATCCACAGGGTTTGATATTACTACTGTTACTGTATTATTATCCATAGAGGGTTTAATGTGTTACTGTATTATTACATCCACAGGGTTTAATAACGGTTTGATGTGTATTACTATTGTTACTGTATTATTACATCCACAGGGTTTAATAACGGTTTGATGTATATTACTACTGTTACTGTATTATTACATCCACAGAGGGTTTAATCACGGTTTGATGTATATTACTACTGTATTATTACATCCACAGAGGGTTTAATAACGGTTTGATATGTATTACTACTGTTACTGTATTATTACATCCACAGGGTTTAATAACGGTTTGATGTGTATTACTACTGTTACTGTATTATTACATCCACAGGGTTTAATAACGGTTTGATGTATATTACTACTGTTACTGTATTATTACATCCACAGGGTTTAATAACGGTTTGATGTATATTACTACTGTTACTGTATTATTACATCCACAGGGTTTAATAACGGTTTGATGTATATTACTACTGTTACTGTATTATTACATCCACAGGGTTTAATAACGGTTTGATGTGTATTACTACTGTTACTGTATTATTACATCCACAGGGTTTAATAACGGTTTGATGTATATTACTACTGTTACTGTATTATTACATCCACAGGGTTTAATAACGGTTTGATGTATATTACTACTGTTACTGTATTATTACATCCACAGAGGGTTTAATAACGGTTTGATGTATATTACTACTGTATTATTACATCCCCAGGGTTTAATAACAGTTTGATGTGTATTACTACTGTTACTGTATTATTACATCCACAGGGTTTAATAACGGTTTGATGTATATTACTACTGTTACTGTATTATTACATCCACAGAGGGTTTAATAACGGTTTGATGTGTATTACTACTGTTACTGTATTATTACATCCACAGGGTTTAATAACGGTTTGATGTATATTACTACTGTTACTGTATTATTACATCCACAGAGGGTTTAATAACGGTTTGATGTATATTACTACTGTTACTGTATTATTACATCCACAGGGTTTAATAACGGTTTGATGTATATTACTACTGTTACTGTATTATTACATCCACAGAGGGTTTAATAACGGTTTGATGTGTATTACTACTGTTACTGTATTATTACATCCACAGGGTTTAATAACGGTTTGATGTATATTACTACTGTTACTGTATTATTACATCCACAGGGTTTAATAACGGTTTGATGTATATTACTACTGTTACTGTATTATTACATCCACAGGGTTTAATAACGGTTTGATGTATATTACTACTGTTACTGTATTATTACATCCACAGAGGGTTTAATAACGGTTTGATGTGTATTACTACTGTTACTGTATTATTACATCCACAGGGTTTAATAGCGGTTTGATGTATATTACTACTGTTACTGTATTATTACATCCACAGGGTTTAATAACGGTTTGATGTATATTACTACTGTTACTGTATTATTACATCCACAGAGGGTTTAATAACGGTTTGATGTATATTACTACTGTATTATTACATCCCCAGGGTTTAATAACAGTTTGATGTATTACTACTGTTACTGTATTATTACATCCACAGGGTTTAATAACGGTTTGATGTGTATTACTACTGTTACTGTATTATTACATCCACAGGGTTTAATAACGGTTTGATGTATATTACTACTGTTACTGTATTATTACATCCACAGAGGGTTTAATAACGGTTTGATGTATATTACTACTGTTACTGTATTATTACATCCACAGGGTTTAATAACAGTTTGATGTGTATTACTACTGTTACTGTATTATTACATCCACAGGGTTTAATAACGGTTTGATATGCATTACTACTGTTACTGTATTATTACATCCACAGAGGGTTTAATAACGGTTTGATGTGTATTACTACTGTATTATTACATCCACAGAGGGTTTAATAACGGTTTGATGTGTATTACTACTGTTACTGTATTATTACATCCACAGGGTTTAATAACAGTTTGATGTGTATTACTACTGTTACTGTATTATTACATCCACAGAGGGTTTAATAACGGTTTAATGTGTATTACTACTGTTACTGTATTATTACATCCACAGGGTTTAATAACAGTTTGATGTGTATTACTACTGTTACTGTATTATTACATCCACAGGGTTTAATAACGGTTTGATATGCATTACTACTGTTACTGTATTATTACATCCACAGAGGGTTTAATAACGGTTTGATGTGTATTACTACTGTATTATTACATCCACAGAGGGTTTAATAACGGTTTGATATGTATTACTACTGTTACTGTATTATTACATCCACAGGGTTTGATGTGTATTACTACTGTTACTGTATTATTACATCCACAGGGTTTAATAACAGTTTGATATGTATTACTACTGTTACTGTATTATTACATCCACAGGGTTTAATAACGGTTTGATGTGTATTACTACTGTTACTGTATTATTACATCCACAGGGTTTAATAACGGTTTGATGTATATTACTACTGTTACTGTATTATTACATCCACAGGGTTTAATAACGGTTTGATGTATATTACTACTGTTACTGTATTATTACATCCACAGGGTTTAATAACGGTTTGATGTATATTACTACTGTTACTGTATTATTACATCCACAGAGGGTTTAATAACGGTTTGATGTGTATTACTACTGTTACTGTATTATTACATCCACAGGGTTTAATAACGGTTTGATGTATATTACTACTGTTACTGTATTATTACATCCACAGGGTTTAATAACGGTTTGATGTATATTACTACTGTTACTGTATTATTACATCCACAGAGGGTTTAATAACGGTTTGATGTATATTACTACTGTATTATTACATCCCCAGGGTTTAATAACAGTTTGATGTGTATTACTACTGTTACTGTATTATTACATCCACAGGGTTTAATAACGGTTTGATGTGTATTACTACTGTTACTGTATTATTACATCCACAGGGTTTAATAACGGTTTGATATATATTACTACTGTTACTGTATTATTACATCCACAGAGGTTTAATAACGGTTTGATGTATATTACTACTGTTACTGTATTATTACATCCACAGGGTTTAATAACAGTTTGATGTGTATTACTACTGTTACTGTATTATTACATCCACAGGGTTTAATAACGGTTTGATATGCATTACTACTGTTACTGTATTATTACATCCACAGAGGGTTTAATAACGGTTTGATGTGTATTACTACTGTATTATTACATCCACAGAGGGTTTAATAACGGTTTGATGTGTATTACTACTGTTACTGTATTATTACATCCACAGGGTTTAATAACAGTTTGATGTGTATTACTACTGTTACTGTATTATTACATCCACAGAGGGTTTAATAACGGTTTGATGTGTATTACTACTGTTACTGTATTATTACATCCACAGAGGGTTTAATAACGGTTTGATATGCATTACTACTGTTACTGTATTATTACATCCACAGGGTTTAATAACGGTTTGATATGCATTACTACTGTTACTGTATTATTACATCCACAGGGTTTAATAACGGTTTGATGTATATTACTACTGTATTATTACATCCACAGGGTTTGATGTGTATTACTACTGTTACTGTATTATTACATCCACAGAGGGTTTAATAACGGTTTGATGTATATTACTACTGTTACTGTATTATTACATCCACAGGGTTTAATAACGGTTTGATATGCATTACTACTGTTACTGTATTATTACATCCACAGAGGGTTTAATAACGGTTTGATGTATATTACTACTGTTACTGTATTATTACATCCACAGGGTTTAATAACGGTTTGATATGTATTACTACTGTTACTGTATTATTACATCCACAGGGTTTAATAACGGTTTGATGTATATTACTACTGTTACTGTATTATTACATCCACAGAGGGTTTAATAACGGTTTGATGTATATTACTACTGTTACTGTATTATTACATCCACAGAGGGTTTAATAACGGTTTGATATGTATTACTACTGTTACTGTATTATTACATCCACAGGGTTTAATAACGGTTTGATATGTATTACTACTGTTACTGTATTATTACATCCACAGAGGGTTTAATAACGGTTTGATATGTATTACTACTGTTACTGTATTATTACATCCACAGGGTTTAATAACGGTTTGATATGTATTACTACTGTTACTGTATTATTACATCCACAGAGGGTTTAATAACAGTTTGATATGTATTAATACTGTTACTGTATTATTACATCCACAGGGTTTAATAACGGTTTGATATGTATTACTACTGTTACTGTATTATTACATCCACAGAGGGTTTAATAACAGTTTGATATGTATTACTACTGTTACTGTATTATTACATCCACAGGGTTTAATAACGGTTTGATGTGTATTACTACTGTTACTGTATTATTACATCCACAGGGTTTAATAACGGTTTGATGTGTATTACTACTGTTACTGTATTATTACATCCACAGGGTTTAATAACGGTTTGATATGCATTACTACTGTATTATTACATCCACAGGGTTTAATAACGGTTTGATGTGTATTACTACTGTTACTGTATTATTACATCCACAGAGGGTTTAATAACGGTTTGATGTATATTACTACTGTTACTGTATTATTACATCCACAGGGTTTAATAACGGTTTGATATATATTACTACTGTTACTGTATTATTACATCCACAGGGTTTAATAACGGTTTGATATGCATTACTACTGTATTATTACATCCACAGGGTTTAATAACGGTTTGATGTGTATTACTACTGTTACTGTATTATTACATCCACAGGGTTTAATAACAGTTTTATGTATATTACTACTGTTACTGTATTATTACATCCACAGGGTTTAATAACGGTTTGATATGTATTACTACTGTTACTGTATTATTACATCCACAGGGTTTAATAACGGTTTGATGTATATTACTACTGTTACTGTATTATTACATCCACAGAGGGTTTAATAACGGTTTGATGTATATTACTGTATTATTACATCCACAGGGTTTAATAACAGTTTGATGTGTATTACTACTGTTACTGTATTATTACATCCACAGGGTTTAATAACGGTTTGATGTATATTACTACTGTTACTGTATTATTACATCCACAGAGGGTTTAATAACGGTTTGATGTGTATTACTACTGTTACTGTATTATTACATCCACAGGGTTTAATAACGGTTTGATGTATATTACTACTGTTACTGTATTATTACATCCACAGAGGGTTTAATAACGGTTTTATGTATATTACTACTGTTACTGTATTATTACATCCACAGGGTTTAATAACGGTTTGATGTGTATTACTACTGTTACTGTATTATTACATCCACAGGGTTTAATAACGGTTTGATGTATATTACTACTGTTACTGTATTATTACATCCACAGGGTTTAATAACGGTTTGATGTATATTACTACTGTTACTGTATTATTACATCCACAGGGTTTAATAACGGTTTGATGTATATTACTACTGTTACTGTATTATTACATCCACAGGGTTTAATAACGGTTTGATGTATATTACTACTGTTACTGTATTATTACATCCACAGAGGGTTTAATAACGGTTTGATGTATTACTACTGTTACTGTATTATTACATCCACAGGGTTTAATAGCGGTTTGATGTATATTACTACTGTTACTGTATTATTACATCCACAGGGTTTAATAACGGTTTGATGTATATTACTACTGTTACTGTATTATTACATCCACAGAGGGTTTAATAACGGTTTGATGTATATTACTACTGTATTATTACATCCCCAGGGTTTAATAACAGTTTGATGTGTATTACTACTGTTACTGTATTATTACATCCACAGGGTTTAATAACGGTTTGATGTGTATTACTACTGTTACTGTATTATTACATCCACAGGGTTTAATAACGGTTTGATGTATATTACTACTGTTACTGTATTATTACATCCACAGAGGGTTTAATAACGGTTTGATGTATATTACTACTGTTACTGTATTATTACATCCACAGGGTTTAATAACAGTTTGATGTGTATTACTACTGTTACTGTATTATTACATCCACAGGGTTTAATAACGGTTTGATATGCATTACTACTGTTACTGTATTATTACATCCACAGAGGGTTTAATAACGGTTTGATGTGTATTACTACTGTATTATTACATCCACAGAGGGTTTAATAACGGTTTGATGTGTATTACTACTGTTACTGTATTATTACATCCACAGGGTTTAATAACAGTTTGATGTGTATTACTACTGTTACTGTATTATTACATCCACAGAGGGTTTAATAACGGTTTAATGTGTATTACTACTGTTACTGTATTATTACATCCACAGGGTTTAATAACAGTTTGATGTGTATTACTACTGTTACTGTATTATTACATCCACAGGGTTTAATAACGGTTTGATATGCATTACTACTGTTACTGTATTATTACATCCACAGAGGGTTTAATAACGGTTTGATGTGTATTACTACTGTATTATTACATCCACAGAGGGTTTAATAACGGTTTGATGTGTATTACTACTGTTACTGTATTATTACATACACAGGGTTTAATAACAGTTTGATGTGTATTACTACTGTTACTGTATTATTACATCCACAGAGGGTTTAATAACAGTTTGATATGTATTAATACTGTTACTGTATTATTACATCCACAGGGTTTAATAACGGTTTGCTGTGTATTACTACTGTTACTGTATTATTACATCCACAGGGTTTAATAACGGTTTGATGTATATTACTACTGTTACTGTATTATTACATCCACAGGGTTTAATAACGGTTTGATGTATATTACTACTGTTACTGTATTATTACATCCACAGGGTTTAATAACGGTTTGATGTATATTACTACTGTTACTGTATTATTACATCCACAGAGGGTTTAATAACGGTTTGATGTGTATTACTACTGTTACTGTATTATTACATCCACAGGGTTTAATAACGGTTTGATGTATATTACTACTGTTACTGTATTATTACATCCACAGGGTTTAATAACGGTTTGATGTATATTACTACTGTTACTGTATTATTACATCCACAGAGGGTTTAATAACGGTTTGATGTATATTACTACTGTATTATTACATCCCCAGGGTTTAATAACAGTTTGATGTGTATTACTACTGTTACTGTATTATTACATCCACAGGGTTTAATAACGTTTGATGTATTACTACTGTTACTGTATTATTACATCCACAGAGGGTTTAATAACGGTTTGATGTGTGTTACTGTATTATTACATCCACAGAGGGTTTAATAACGGTTTGATGTGTATTACTACTGTTACTGTATTATTACATCCACAGGGTTTAATAACAGTTTGATGTGTATTACTACTGTTACTGTATTATTACATCCACAGGGTTTAATAACGGTTTGATGTGTATTACTACTGTTACTGTATTATTACATCCACAGGGTTTAATAACGGTTTGATGTGTATTACTACTGTATTATTACATCCACAGGGTTTAATAACAGTTTGCTGTGTATTACTACTGTTACTGTATTATTACATCCACAGGGTTTAATAACAGTTTGATGTGTATTACTACTGTTACTGTATTATTACATCCACAGAGGGTTTAATAACGGTTTGATGTGTATTACTACTGTTACTGTATTATTACATCCACAGAGGGTTTAATAACGGTTTGATATGCATTACTACTGTTACTGTATTATTACATCCACAGGGTTTAATAACGGTTTGATATGCATTACTACTGTTACTGTATTATTACATCCACAGAGGGTTTAATAACGGTTTGATGTGTATTACTACTGTATTATTACATCCACAGAGGGTTTAATAACGGTTTGATGTGTATTACTACTGTTACTGTATTATTACATACACAGGGTTTAATAACAGTTTGATGTGTATTACTACTGTTACTGTATTATTACATCCACAGGGTTTAATAACGGTTTGATATGCATTACTACTGTTACTGTATTATTACATCCACAGAGGGTTTAATAACGGTTTGATGTATATTACTACTGTTACTGTATTATTACATCCACAGGGTTTAATAACGGTTTGATATGTATTACTACTGTATTATTACATCCACAGGGTTTAATAACAGTTTGCTGTATATTACTACTGTTACTGTATTATTACATCCACAGGGTTTAATAACGGTTTGATGTATATTACTACTGTTACTGTATTATTACATCCACAGAGGGTTTAATAACGGTTTGATATGTATTACTACTGTTACTGTATTATTACATCCACAGGGTTTAATAACGGTTTGATATGTATTACTACTGTTACTGTATTATTACATCCACAGAGGGTTTAATAACGGTTTGATATGTATTACTACTGTTACTGTATTATTACATCCACAGGGTTTAATAACGGTTTGATATGTATTACTACTGTTACTGTATTATTACATCCACAGAGGGTTTAATAACAGTTTGATATGTATTAATACTGTTACTGTATTATTACATCCACAGGGTTTAATAACGGTTTGATATGTATTACTACTGTTACTGTATTATTACATCCACAGAGGGTTTAATAACAGTTTGATATGTATTACTACTGTTACTGTATTATTACATCCACAGGGTTTAATAACGGTTTGATGTGTATTACTACTGTTACTGTATTATTACATCCACAGGGTTTAATAACCACTGTATTATTACATCCACAGGGTTTAATAACGGTTTGATATGCATTACTACTGTATTATTACATCCACAGGGTTTAATAACGGTTTGATGTGTATTACTACTGTTACTGTATTATTACATCCACAGAGGGTTTAATAACGGTTTGATGTATATTACTACTGTTACTGTATTATTACATCCACAGAGGGTTTAATAACGGTTTGATATGTATTACTACTGTTACTGTATTATTACATCCACAGGGTTTAATAACGGTTTGATATGCATTACTACTGTATTATTACATCCACAGGGTTTAATAACGGTTTGATATGTTTTACTACTGTTACTGTATTATTACATGCACAGGGTTTAATAACAGTTTGATGTATATTACTACTGTTACTGTATTATTACATCCACAGGGTTTAATAACGGTTTGATATGCATTACTACTGTATTATTACATCCACAGGGTTTAATAACGGTTTGATGTGTATTACTACTGTTACTGTATTATTACATCCACAGGGTTTAATAACGTTTTATGTTATTACTGTATATTACTCCCCACTGTTATTACTGTTACTGTATTATTACATCCACAGGGTTTAATAACGGTTTGATGTATATTACTACTGTTACTGTATTATTACATCCACAGAGGGTTTAATAACGGCTTGATGTGTATTACTACTGTTACTGTATTATTACATCCACAGGGTTTAATAACGGTTTGATGTGTATACTACTGTTACTGTATTATTACATCCACAGAGGTTTAATAACGGTTTTATGTATATTACTACTGTTACTGTATTATTACATCCACAGGGTTTTTAATAACAGTTTGATGTATATTACCTGTTACTGTATTATTACATCCACAGGGTTTAATAACGGTTTGATATGCATTACTACTGTTACTGTATTATTACA
>NW_026279305.1:0-6442 GCF_023373465.1 Oncorhynchus keta | reverse complement strand
TGTCGACGACATCCGATCCTCGTTTGCTAAGTCAAACGACACCGCTGGTTCTGCTCACACTGCCCTACCCTGTGCTCTGACCTCTTTCTCCCTCTCTCTCCAGATGAAATCTCGCGTCTTGTGACGGCTGGCCGCCAACAACCTGCCCGCTTGACCCTATCCCCTCCTCTCTTCTCCAGACCATTTCCGGAGACCTTCTCCCTTACCTCACCTCGCTCATCAACTCATCCCTGACCGCTGGCTACGTCCCTTCCATCTTCAAGAGAGCGAGAGTTGCACCCCTTCTGAAAAAACCTACACTCGATCCCTCCGATGTCATCAATTACAGACCAGTATCCCTTCTTTCTTTTCTCTCCAAAACTCTTGAACGTGCCGTCCTTGGCCAGCTCTCCCGCTATCTCTCTCAGAATGACCTTCTTGATCCAAATCAGTCAGGTTTCAAGACTAGTCATTCAACTGAGACTGCTCTTCTCTGTATCACGGAGGCGCTCTGCACTGCTAAAGCTAACTCTCTCTCCTCTGCTCTCATCCTTCTAGACCTATCGGCTGCCTTCGATACTGTGAACCATCAGATCCTCCTCTCCACCCTCTCCGAGTTGGGCATCTCCGGCGCGGCCCACGCTTGGATTGTGTCCTACCTGACAGGTCGCTCCTACCAGGTAGGTGGCGTGGCGAGAATCTGTCTCCTCACCACGCGCTCTCACCACTGGTGTCCCCCAGGGCTCGGTTCTAGGCCCTCTCCTATTCTCGCTATACACCAAGTCACTTGGCTCTGTCATAACCTCACATGGTCTCTCCTATCATTGCTATGCAGACGACACACAATTAATCTTCTCCTTTCCCCCTTCTGATGACCAGGTGGCGAATCACATCTCTGCATGTCTGGCAGACATATCAGTGTGGATGACGGATCACCACCTCAAGCTGAACCTCGGCAAGACGGAGCTGCTCTTCCTCCCGGGGAAGGACTGCCCGTTCCATGATCTCGCCATCACGGTTGACAACTCCATTGTGTCCTCCTCCCAGAGCGCTAAGAACCTTGGCGTGATCCTGGACAACACCCTGTCGTTCTCAACTAACATCAAGGCGGTGGCCCGTTCCTGTAGGTTCATGCTCTACAACATCCGCAGAGTACGACCCTGCCTCACACAGGAAGCGGCGCAGGTCCTAATCCAGGCACTTGTCATCTCCCGTCTGGATTACTGCAACTCGCTGTTGGCTGGGCTCCCTGCCTGTGCCATTAAACCCCTACAACTCATCCAGAACGCTGCAGCCCGTCTGGTGTTCAACCTTCCCAAGTTCTCTCACGTCACCCTGCTCCCTCCGCTCTCTCCACTGGCTTCCAGTTGAAGCTCGCATCCGCTACAAGACCATGGTGCTTGCCTACGGAGCTGTGAGGGAACGGCACCTCAGTACCTCCAGGCTTTGATTAGGCCCTACACCCAAACAAGGGCACTGCGTTCATCCACCTCTGGCCTGCTCGCCTCCCTACCACTGAGGAAGTACAGTTCCCGCTCAGCCCAGTCAAAACTGTTCGCTGCTCTGGCCCCCAATGGTGGAACAAACTCCCCACGACGTCAGGACAGCGGAGTCAATCACCACCTTCCGGAGACACCTGAAACCCCACCTCTTTAAGGAATACCTAGGATAGGATAAAGTAATCCTTCTCACCCCCCTTAAAAGATTTAGATGAACTATTGTAAAGTGGCTGTTCCACTGGATGTCATAAGGTGAATGCACCAATTTGTAAGTCGCTCTGGATAAGAGCGTCTGCTAAATGACTTAAATGTAAAAATGTAAATGTTATCCTTGCCAGAGGTGGTTGCACTAAGTACTAAATGAGGAGTGACAATAATTATGAATCTTTGATTTTGGTGAAGTGTATTTTGAATTAAATAATTGTATGATTTTGGTTGGTTCCATTAAAACATTAATAAAGTACAGTATATATAGTATAAATATAGTATAAATAAATTATATATATATATATATATATATACACACACACACACACAGTGGGGCAAAAACGTATTTAGTCAGCCACCAATTGTGCAAGGTCTCCCACTTAAAAAGATGAGGGGCCTGTAATTTTCATCATAGGTACACTTCAACTATGACAGACAAAATGAGAAGAAAAAAATCCAGAAAATCACATTGTAGGATTTTTAATGAATTTATTTGCAAATTATGGTGGAAAATAAGTATTTGGTCAATAACAAAAGTTTCTCTATACTTTGTTATATACCCTTTGTTGGCAATGACAGAGGTCAAACGTTTTCTGTAAGTCTTCACAAGGTTTTCACACACTGTTGCTGGTATTTTGGCCCATTCCTCCATGCAGATCTCCTCTAGAGCAGTGATGTTTTGGGGCTGAAATAAAACGTCTCTCTAAGGTCAGGGCATGACAGTACACCCCCCAGACTCTGTCCGTAAAACCTGAACCTATAGGGGAGGGTCCGGGTGGGCATCTATCTGCGGTGGCGGCTCTGGTGCGGGACGTAGGCCCCGCTCCACCTCTGTCTCACCACTTTGGTGGCGCCTCTGGTGTGGGGACCATCGCTGTGGGCCCCCGGAAGGGGCACCCTCGCTGCGGGCCCCCGAACCGGGCACCCTCGCTGCGGGCCCCCGGACTGGGCACCCTCCTGGGTGCTCCAGACTGGAGGCAGTCGCTGGGGGGCTTCGGACTGGAGGTCGTCGCTGGGGGCTCTGGACTGGAGACCATCGTTGGAGGCTTCGTGCCATGACTCCTCACTGGAGGCTTCATGCCATGGATCACCACTGGAGGCTTATTGCCATGGATCATCCCTGGAAGCTTCTTGCCATGTATCATCACTGGAGGCTTCGTGTCATGGATCATCACTGGAGGCTTCATGCCATGGATCATCACTGGAGGCTTCGTGCCATAGATCATCACTGGAGTGGAGAGACACACAGGACGCCTGGCTCTGGGAGCAGGCACATGACTCACCAGGCTGGGGAGACATACAGGAAGGAGGCTTAGTTCTGGGCGCAGGCACAGGACTCACCAGGCTTAGGAGACATACAAGAGGCTTTTTCCTTGGCCGAGGCACCGGATACACTGGGCCCGTGGAAGCGCCCTGAAAGTCTCGAGCTTATCTTCGCCCTGCAGATACGGGGCGCTGGCACAGGACGCACTGGGCTGTGCAAACGTACCGGAGACACAGTGCACAGAGCCGGCGCAGGATATCCTGGGCCGAAGAGACGCACTGGAGACCAGGCGTGCTGAGCCGGCACTATCCCTTCTGGCTGGATGCTCACCCTAGCCCGGCAGATGCGGGGAGCTGGGATGTAGCACACCGGGCTGTGAATGTGCACTGGATGCACTGTGCGCTCCACCGCATAACATGGTGCCCGACCAGTACGACGCTCGCCACGGTAAGCACGGGGAGTTGGCTCAGGTCTCAACCTGACTCAGCCAACTCCCGTGTGCCCCCTGCCCTCTCATGCCTGCTTCGCTGACATGCCTCCTCATATCATAGAATGCCCATCCCACATCACACCCTGACCTAACCAAATAGAGAAATAAAACGGCTCTCTAAGGTCAGGGCGTGACACTATGTGGGACCTACTGTCAGTATTTGTCATAAGACGTCCACATAGGCCTATCTCAGGATATCCGGCCATATCTGGAATGAATATAGCTTAATATATTGAATGTGCTGAGAAAACAAAGATATGTGATGAATACAGTCAGTATTTGTCAACATGAAGAAAGAAAATAGCATGTCACATATCTCAGGATATTGAATGAGTCTACATCTAGCCATAGTAAATGTCCATGTGTGATATTCGGAGTAATCCCAATATGATACATTGTCTTCAGAATGTATTACACATTGTGTTGTGTTACAGCCTGAATTCAAAATGTATTAAATATATTTGTTCCCACCCATCTACACACAATGACTCATAATGACAAAGTGAAAACATGTTTTTAGAAATGTTTGCAAATTAATTGAAAATGAAATATAGAAATATCTCATTTACATAACTATTCACACCGCTAAGTCAATACATGTTAGAATCACCTCTGGCAGCGATTACAGCTGTGAGTCATTCTGGGTAAGCCTCTAAGAGCTTTGCACACCTGAATTGTACAATATTTGCCCATTATCATTTTCATAATTCTTCAAGCTCTGTCAAATTGGTTGTTGATCATTGCTGGACAACCATTTTCAAGTCTGTAACTTGGCCACTCAGGAACCTTCACTGTCTTTTTGGTATGCAACTCTTTGTTCCAATATTTCTGTAAATCAGTGATATTTATTCCCATTGTAATTCGTAATGGATCCATAACTAAATCAACATCTGCAATTTGACAAAATCATTTTTTATCATTATTTTATTAACAAAATGTTGATTTGTTTATTAGGCTACTGTACAGTCTACAATGTAGTAAACATGTAGTAAACATGGGAAAGTGCCTAGTTCCTTACATAAGGGAGAGCAGGCCATGTCTGTACTACAGAATGCGGGGCACGTGGAAGACTGGTGTTATTTCATAGTTGTGATGTTTTCACTATTATTCTACAATGTATAAAATAATAAAAATAAAGAAAACCCTGGAATGAGTAGGTGTGTCCAAACTTTTGACTGGTACTTGCTTAATTCATTTAATTAATATTGTGGTTTTCTATTCCATGAAAATGAAAAACATTCTGGGTTTCCGTTAGGATGATCCTAGCTTCTGGGCCTGAGTAACAGGCAGTATACTTTGGGCACACTTTTCATCCAGACATCAAAATACTGCCCACTACCAAAGAGAGGTTGAAACATGTTGGTATTACAGACTCAGACAGGGAGAGGTTGAAAATGTCAGTGAAGACATTTGCTAGTTGGTCAGTGCATGCTCGCAGTACACGTCCTGGTAATCTGTCTGGCCCTGCTGCCTTGTGAATGTTGACCTGTCTGAAGGTCTTACTCACATTGGCTGTGGAGAGCGTGATCACACAGTCTTCCAGTACAGCTGGTGCTGTTATGCATGTTTCAGTGTTATTTGCCTCGAAGCGAGCATGGAAGTAGTTTCTCTCGTCTGGTAGGCTCGTGTCACTGGGCAGCTCTCGGCTGTGCTTCCCTTTGTAGTCTGTAATGGTTTGCAGGCCCTGTCACATCCGACGAGCGTCAGAGCTGGTGTAGTACGACTGGATCTTAGTCCTGTATTGACGCTTTGCCTGTTTGATGGTTCATCAGAGGGCATCCTATAAGCTTTCGGGTTAGAGTCCTGCTTCTTGAAAGTGGCAGCTCTACCCTTTAGCTCAGGGCGGATTCTGCCTGTAATCCATGATTTCTGGTTGGGGTATGTACGTACGTACGGTCACTGTGGGGACGACGTCATCGATGCACTTATTGATGAAGCCAATGACCGATATAGTGCGCTCCTCAATGCCATTGGAGGAATCTGGGAACATATTCCAGTCTGTGCTAGCAAAACAGTCTTGTAGCTTAGCATCTGCTTAATCTAACCACTTTTTATTGATCTAGTCACTGTGTCCCGTTTTACTTTTTGCTTGTAAGCAGGAATCAGGAGGATAGAATTATGGTCAGATTTGCAAAATGGAGGGTGAGGGAGAGCTTTCTATGCATCTCTGTGTGTGGAGTATAAGTGGTCCAGAGTTATTTTCCCTTCGATTGCACATTTAACATGTTGATAGAAATGAGGCAAAACTGATTTAAGTTTCCCCACATTAATGTCCCCGGATACTAGCAGCACCGCCTCTGGGTGAGCGTTTTCTTGTTTGCTTACGGCCAGCCTCTGACTGTGGTGGTATGTAAACAGCTACATAGAATATAGATAAAAACTCGGTAGGTAATGTGGTCTGCAGCTTATCATGAGAAACTCTACCTCAGGCAAGCAATGGCTCGAGACTTCCTTAGATATCTTGCACCAGCTGTTGTTTACAAAAATACATAGACCGCCGCCCCTTGTCTTACCAGACGCAGCTGTTCTATCCTGCCAGAACATCGTATAACAAGCCAGCTGTATGTTGATTGTCGTCGTTCAGCCACGACTTCATGAAGCATAAGATGTTACAGTTTTTAATGTCCCGTTGGTAGTTTAATCTTCCCAAATAACTCGTCCATTTTATTGTCCAAAGATTGCATGTTTGCGAGCAGAATTGAGGGGAGTGGGGCTTTATTCAAATCGCTTCCTACTACTCAGAATGCAGGATACTTTTTGCCCTTAGAACCCTGAGCTCCCCCAATTGTTTTCCTATGTAGAGGCATGCCGGTCTATTTCAGCCAAATATCTCACTGTGTATATTTACATTTTTTCAAGTCGGGCACCATATTAAATCAGGAGAATTTCCTCTTTGTAACTATGTAAGCCTGTGCAGCGAGCTCATTTGTCATCGATCGCTAGACCAGAAATAGTCAGAAGATTATGTTTTCCCTACTTTCTCATTTCGCAGACATAAGCACA
>NW_026279304.1:0-13101 GCF_023373465.1 Oncorhynchus keta | reverse complement strand
TGTCATAAAATAATGGAGACAGTAGATCTAGCTGGTCTGTCATACTATGATAGAGACAGTAGATCTAGCTGATCTGTCATAAAATAATAGAGACAGTAGATCAAGCTGATCTTTCATGTTATACTAGAAACAGTAGATCTACCTGGTCTGTCATAATATAATAGAGACAGTAGATCTAGCTGGTCTGTCATATTATAATGGGGACAGAAGATCTAGCTGGTGTGTCATAAAATAATAGAGACAGTAGATCAAGCTGATCTTTCATGTTATACTAGAACAGTAGATCTACCTGGTCTGTCATAATATAATAGAGACAGTAGATCTAGCTGGTCTGTCATATTATAATGGGGACAGAAGATCTAGCTGGTGTGTCATAATAGAATAGAGACAGTAGATCAAGCTGGTCTGTCATAATATGAGACAGTTGATCTAGCTGGTCTTTCATATTATATTAGAGACAGTAGATCTAGCTGGTCTGTCATAATATAATAGAGACTGTAGATCTAGCTGGTCTGTCATATTATAATAGAGACAGTAGATGTCGCTGGTCTGTCATAATATAATAGAGACAGTAGATCGAGCTGGTCTGTCATATTATAATGGAGACAGTAGATCTACCTGGTCTGTCATATTATAATAGAGACAGTAGATCTAGCTGGTCTGTCATATTATAATAGAGACAGTACATCTAGCTGGTCTGTCATAATAGAATAGAGACAGTAGATCTACCTGGTCTGTCATAATATAATAGAGACAGTAGATCTAGCTGGTCTGTCACATTATAATAGAGACATTAGATCTAGCTGGTCTGTCATATTATAATAGAGACAGTAGATCTTGCTGGTCTGTCATAATATAGTAGAGACAGTAGATCAACCTGGTCTGTCATTTTATAATAGAGACAGTACATCTAGCTGGTCTGTCATAATATAATAGAGACAGTAGATCTACCTGGTCTGTCATAATAGAATAGAGACAGTAGATCTAGCTGGTCTGTCACATTATAATAGAGACATTAGATCTAGCTGGTCTGTCATATTATAATACAGACAGTTGATCTAGCTGGTCTGTCATATTGTAATAGAGACAGTAGATCTAGCTGGTCTGTCATAAAATAATAGAGACAGTAGATCTAGCTGGTCTTTCATGTTATAATAGAAACAGTAGATCTACCTGGTCTGTCATAATAGAATAGAGACAGTAGATCTAGCTGGTCTGTCACATTATAATAGAGACATTAGATCTAGCTGGTCTGTCATATTATAATAGAGACAGTAGATCTCGCTGGTCTGTCATAATAGAATAGAGACAGTAGATCTACCTGGTCTGTCATAATATAATAGAGACAGTAGATCTAGCTGGTCTGTCATATTATAATGGGGACAGAAGATCTAGCTGGTGTGTCATAATAGAATAGAGACAGTAGATCAAGCTGGTCTGTCATAATATGAGACAGTTGATCTAGCTGGTCTTTCATATTATATTAGAGACAGTAGATCTAGCTGGTCTGTCATAATATAATAGAGACAGTAGATCTAGCTGGTCTGTCATATTATAATAGAGACAGTAGATGTCGCTGGTCTGTCATAATATAATAGAGACAGTAGATCGAGCTGGTCTGTCATATTATAATGGAGACAGTAGATCTACCTGGTCTGTCATATTATAATAGAGACAGTAGATCTAGCTGGTCTGTCATATTATAATAGAGACAGTACATCTAGCTGGTCTGTCATAATAGAATAGAGACAGTAGATCTAGCTGTTCTGTCATAATATGAGACAGTAGATCTCGCTGGTCTTTCATATTATAATAGAGACAGTAGATCTTGCTGGTCTGTCATAATATAGTAGAGACAGTAGATCAAGCTGGTCTGTCATTTTATAATAGAGACAGTACATCTAGCTGGTCTGTCATAATATAATAGAGACAGTAGATCTACCTGGTCTGTCATAATAGAATAGAGACAGTAGATCTAGCTGGTCTGTCACATTATAATAGAGACATTAGATCTAGCTGGTCTGTCATATTATAATACAGACAGTTGATCTAGCTGGTCTGTCATATTGTAAGAATAGAGACAGTAGATCTAGCTGGTCTGTCATAAAATAATAGAGACAGTAGATCGAGCTGGTCTTTCATGTTATAATAGAAACAGTAGATCTAGCTGGTCTGTCATAATATAATAGAGACAGTATATCTATCTGGTCTGTCAAATTATAATAGAGACAGTAGATCTAGCTGGTCTGTCATAATATAGCAGAGACAGTAGATCTACCTGGTCTGTCATAAAATAATAGAGACAGTAGATCTCGCTGGTCTGTCATAATAGAATAGAGACAGTAGATCTACCTGGTCTGTCATAAAATAATAGAGACAGTAGATCTAGCCGGACTGTCATAATATGATAGAGACAGTAGATCTAGCTGGTCTGTCATAATATAATAGAGACAGTATACCTAGCTGGTCTGTCAAATTATAATAGAGACTGTAGATCTAGCTGGTCTGTCATATTATAATAGAGACAGTAGATGTCGCTGGTCTGTCATAATATAATAGAGACAGTAGATCGAGCTGGTCTGTCATATTATAATGGAGACAGTAGATCTACCTGGTCTGTCATATTATAATAGAGACAGTAGATCTAGCTGGACTGTCATATTATGAGACAGTATATCTAGCTGGTCTGTCATAAAATAATAGAGTCAGTAGATTGAGCTGTTCTGTCATAATATGAGACAGTAGATCTCGCTGGTCTTTCATATTATAATAGAGACAGTACATCTAGCTGGTCTGTCATAATATAGTAGAGACAGTAGATCTAGCTGGTCTGTCATTTTATAATAGAGACAGTACATCTAGCTGGTCTGTCATAATATAATAGAGACAGTAGATCTACCTGGTCTGTCATAATCTAATAGAGACAGTAGATCTAGCTGGTCTGTCACATTATAATAGAGACATTAGATCTAGCTGGTCTGTCATATTATAATACAGACAGTTGATCTAGCTGGTCTGTCATATTGTAATAGAGACAGTAGATCTAGCTTGTCTGTCATATTATAATAGAGACAGTAGATCTTGCTGGTCTGTCATAATATAGTAGAGACAGTAGATCTAGCTGGTCTGTCATTTTATAATAGAGACAGTACATCTAGCTGGTCTGTCATAATATAATAGAGACAGTAGATCTACCTGGTCTGTCATAATAGAATAGAGACAGTAGATCTAGCTGGTCTGTCACATTATAATAGAGACATTAGATCTAGCTGGTCTGTCATATTATAATACAGACAGTTGATCTAGCTGGTCTGTCATATTGTAATAGAGACAGTAGATCTAGCTGGTCTGTCATAAAATAATAGAGACAGTAGATCGAGCTGGTCTTTCATGTTATAATAGAAACAGTAGATCTACCTGGTCTGTCATAATAGAATAGAGACAGTAGATCTAGCTGGTCTGTCACATTATAATAGAGACATTAGATCTAGCTGGTCTGTCATATTATAATAGAGACAGTAGATCTCGCTGGTCTGTCATAATAGAATAGAGACAGTAGATCTACCTGGTCTGTCATAATATAATAGAGACAGTAGATCTAGCTGGTCTGTCATATTATAATGGGGACAGAAGATCTAGCTGGTGTGTCATAATAGAATAGAGACAGTAGATCAAGCTGGTCTGTCATAATATGAGACAGTTGATCTAGCTGGTCTTTCATATTATATTAGAGACAGTAGATCTAGCTGGTCTGTCATAATATAATAGAGACTGTAGATCTAGCTGGTCTGTCATATTATAATAGAGACAGTAGATGTCGCTGGTCTGTCATAATATAATAGAGACAGTAGATCGAGCTGGTCTGTCATATTATAATGGAGACAGTAGATCGACCTGGTCTGTCATATTATAATAGAGACAGTAGATCTAGCTGGTCTGTCATATTATAATAGAGACAGTACATCTAGCTGGTCTGTCATAATAGAATAGAGACAGTAGATCTAGCTGTTCTGTCATAATATGAGACAGTAGATCTCGCTGGTCTTTCATATTATAATAGAGACAGTAGATCTTGCTGGTCTGTCATAATATAGTAGAGACAGTAGATCAAGCTGGTCTGTCATTTTATAATAGAGACAGTACATCTAGCTGGTCTGTCATAATATAATAGAGACAGTAGATCTACCTGGTCTGTCATAATAGAATAGAGACAGTAGATCTAGCTGGTCTGTCACATTATAATAGAGACATTAGATCTAGCTGGTCTGTCATATTATAATACAGACAGTTGATCTAGCTGGTCTGTCATATTGTAATAGAGACAGTAGATCTAGCTGGTCTGTCATAAAATAATAGAGACAGTAGATCGAGCTGGTCTTTCATGTTATAATAGAAACAGTAGATCTAGCTGGTCTGTCATAATATAATAGAGACAGTATATCTATCTGGTCTGTCAAATTATAATAGAGACAGTAGATCTAGCTGGTCTGTCATAATATAGCAGAGACAGTAGATCTAGCTGGTCTGTCATAATATAATAGAGACAGTAGATCTAGCTGGTCTGTCATAGTATGATAGAGACAGTAGATCTACCTGGTCTGTCATAAAATAATAGAGACAGTAGATCTAGCCGGACTGTCATAATATGATAGAGACAGTAGATCTAGCTGGTCTGTCATAATATAATAGAGACAGTATACCTAGCTGGTCTGTCAAATTATAATAGAGACTGTAGATCTAGCTGGTCTGTCATATTATAATAGAGACAGTAGATGTCGCTGGTCTGTCATAATATAATAGAGACAGTAGATCGAGCTGGTCTGTCATATTATAATGGAGACAGTAGATCTACCTGGTCTGTCATATTATAATAGAGACAGTAGATCTAGCTGGTCTGTCATATTATAATAGAGACAGTACATCTAGCTGGTCTGTCATAATAGAATAGAGACAGTAGATCTAGCTGTTCTGTCATAATATGAGACAGTAGATCTCGCTGGTCTTTCATATTATAATAGAGACAGTAGATCTTGCTGGTCTGTCATAATATAGTAGAGACAGTAGATCAAGCTGGTCTGTCATTTTATAATAGAGACAGTACATCTAGCTGGTCTGTCATAATATAATAGAGACAGTAGATCTACCTGGTCTGTCATAATAGAATAGAGACAGTAGATCCAGCTGGTCTGTCATATTATAATAGAGACAGTAGATCTAGCTGGTCTGTCATATTATAATACAGACAGTTGATCTAGCTGGTCTGTCATATTGTAATAGAGACAGTAGATCTAGCTTGTCTGTCATATTATAATAGAGACAGTAGATCTACCTGGTCTATCGTATTATAATAGAGACAGTAGATTTAGCTGGTCTGTGATAATATAGTAGAGACAGTATATCTACCTGGTCTGCCATAATATAATAGAGACCGTAGATCTAGCTGGTCTGTCATATTATAATAGCGACAGTAGATCCAGCTGGTCTGTCATAATATAATACAGACAGTAGATCTAGCTGGTCTGTCATATTATAATAGAGACAGTAGGTCTAGCTGGTCTGTCATATTATAATAGAGACAGTAGATTTAGCTGGTCTGTGATAATATAGCAGACACAGTAGATCTACCTGGTCTGTCATAAAATAATGGAGACAGTAGATCTAGCTGGTCTGTCATAATATGATAGAGACAGTAGATCGAGCTGATCTGTCATAAAATAATAGAGACAGTAGATCTAGCTGGTCTGTCATATTATAATAGAGACAGTAGATCTAGCTGGTCTGTCATAATATAATAGAGACAGTAGATCTAGCCTGTCTGTCATATTATAATAGAGACAGTACATCCAGCTGGTCTGTCATAATATAATAGAGCCAGTAGATCTAGCTGGTCTGTCATAATATAATAGAGACAGTAGGTCTAGCTGGTCTGTCATAGTATGATAGAGACAGTAGATCTAGCTGATCTGTCATAAAATAATAGAGACAGTAGATCTAGCCTGTCTGTCATATTATAATAGAGACAGTACATCCAGCTGGTCTGTCATAATATAATAGAGACAGTAGATCTAACTGGTCTATCGTATTATAATAGAGACAGTAGATTTAGCTGGTCTGTGATAATATAGTAGAGACAGTAGATCTCGCTGGTTTGTCATAATATAATAGACACAGTAGATCTAGCCTGTCTGTCATAATATAATAGAGACAGTAGATTTGGTTGGTCTGTCATAATCTAATGGTGACAGGAGATCAAGCTGATCTGTCATAATATAATAGAGAGGATAGATCTAGCTGGTCTGTCATAATATAATAGAGAGGATAGATCTAAATGGTCTATCGTATTATAATAGAGACAGTAGATTTAGCTGGTCTGTGATAATATAGTAGAGACAGTAGATCTGTCTGGTCAGTCATTTTATAATAGAGACAGTAGATCTAGCTGGTCTGTCATATTATAATAGAGACAGTAGATCTAGCTGGTCAGTCATTTTATAATAGAGACAGTAGATCTAGCTGGTCTGTCATATTATAATAGAGACAGTAGATCTGTCTGGTCAGTCATTTTATAATAGAGACAGTAGATCTAGCTGGTCTGTCATATTATAATAGAGACAGTAGATCTAGCTGGTCTGTCATAATATAATAGAGACAGCAGGTCTAGCTGGTCTGTCATAATATGATAGAGACAGTAGATCTAGCTGATCTGTCATAAAATAATAGAGACAGTAGATCTAGCTTGTCTGTCATATTATAATAGAGACAGTAGATCTCCCTGGTCTATCGTATTATAATAGAGACAGTAGATTTAGCTGGTCTGTGATAATATAGTAGAGACAGTATATCTACCTGGTCTGCCATAATATAATAGAGACCGTAGATCTAGCTGGTCTGTCATATTATAATAGCGACAGTAGATCCAGCTGGTCTGTCATAATATAATACAGACAGTAGATCTAGCTGGTCTGTCATATTATAATAGAGACAGTAGATTTAGCTGGTCTGTGATAATATAGCAGACACAGTAGATCTACCTGGTCTGTCATAAAATAATGGAGACAGTAGATCTAGCTGGTCTGTCATAATATGATAGAGACAGTAGATCTAGCTGATCTGTCATAAAATAATAGAGACAGTAGATCAAGCTGATCTTTCATGTTATACTAGAAACAGTAGATCTACCTGGTCTGTCATAATATAATAGAGACAGTAGATCTAGCTGGTCTGTCATAGTATAATGGGGACAGAAGATCTAGCTGGTGTGTCATAAAATAATAGAGACAGTAGATCAAGCTGATCTTTCATGTTATACTAGAACAGTAGATCTACCTGGTCTGTCATAATATAATAGAGACAGTAGATCTAGCTGGTCTGTCATATTATAATGGGGACAGAAGATCTAGCTGGTGTGTCATAATAGAATAGAGACAGTAGATCAAGCTGGTCTGTCATAATATGAGACAGTTGATCTAGCTGGTCTTTCATATTATATTAGAGACAGTAGATCTAGCTGGTCTGTCATAATATAATAGAGACTGTAGATCTAGCTGGTCTGTCATATTATAATAGAGACAGTAGATCTAGCTGGTCTGTCATAATATAATAGAGACAGTAGATCGAGCTGGTCTGTCATATTATAATGAGACAGTAGATCTACCTGGTCTGTCATATTATAATAGAGACAGTAGATCTAGCTGGTCTGTCATATTATAATAGAGACAGTACATCTAGCTGGTCTGTCATAATAGAATAGAGACAGTAGATCTAGCTGTTCTGTCATGTTATAATAGAGACAGTAGATCTCGCTGGTCTTTCATATTATAATAGAGACAGTAGATCTTGCTGGTCTGTCATAATATAGTAGAGACAGTAGATCAAGCTGGTCTGTCATTTTATAATAGAGACAGTACATCTAGCTGGTCTGTCATAATATAATAGAGACAGTAGATCTACCTGGTCTGTCATAATAGAATAGAGACAGTAGATCTAGCTGGTCTGTCACATTATAATACAGACAGTAGATCTAGCTGGTCTGTCATATTATAATACAGACAGTTGATCTAGCTGGTCTGTCGTATTGTAATAGAGACAGTAGATCTAGCTGGTCTGTCATAAAATAATAGAGACAGTAGATCTAGCTGGTCTTTCATGTTATAATAGAAACAGTAGATCTAGCTGGTCTGTCATAATATAATAGAGACAGTATATCTATCTGGTCTGTCAAATTATAATAGAGACAGTAGATCTAGCTGGTCTGTCATAATATAGCAGAGACAGTAGATCTACCTGGTCTGTCATAAAATAATAGAGACAGTTGATCTCGCTGGTCTGTCATAATAGAATAGAGACAGTAGATCTACCTGGTCTGTCATAAAAATGAGACAGTAGATCTCGCTGGTCTTTCATATTATAATAGAGACAGTAGATCTTGCTGGTCTGTCATAATATAATAGAGACAGTAGATCTAGCTGGTCTGTCATTTTATAATAGAGACAGTACATCTAGCTGGTCTGTCATAATATAATAGAGACAGTAGATCTAGCTGTTCTGTCATAATATAATAGAGACAGTAGATCTCGCTGGTCTTTCATATTATAATAGAGACAGTAGATCTAGCTGGTCTGTCATATTATAATAGAGACAGTACATCTAGCTGGTCTGTCATAATAGAATAGAGACAGTAGATCTAGCTGTTCTGTCATAATATGAGACAGTAGATCTAGCTGGTCTTCATATTATAATAGAGACAGTAGATCTTGCTGGTCTGTCATAATATAGTAGAGACAGTAGATCAAGCTGGTCTGTCATTTTATAATAGAGACAGTACATCTAGCTGGTCTGTCATAATATAATAGAGACAGTAGATCTACCTGGTCTGTCATAATAGAATAGAGACAGTAGATCTAGCTGGTCTGTCACATTATAATAGAGACATTAGATCTAGCTGGTCTGTCATATTATAATACAGACAGTTGATCTAGCTGGTCTGTCATATTGTAATAGAGACAGTAGATCTAGCTTGTCTGTCATATTATAATAGAGACAGTAGATCTACCTGGTCTATCGTATTATAATAGAGACAGTAGATTTAGCTGGTCTGTGATAATATAGTAGAGACAGTATATCTACCTGGTCTGCCATAATATAATAGAGACCGTAGATCTAGCTGGTCTGTCATATTATAATAGCGACAGTAGATCCAGCTGGTCTGTCATAATATAATACAGACAGTAGATCTAGCTGGTCTGTCATATTATAATAGAGACAGTAGATTTAGCTGGTCTGTGATAATATAGCAGACACAGTAGATCTACCTGGTCTGTCATAAAATAATGGAGACAGTAGATCTAGCTGGTCTGTCATACTATGATAGAGACAGTAGATCTAGCTGATCTGTCATAAAATAATAGAGACAGTAGATCAAGCTGATCTTTCATGTTATACTAGAAACAGTAGATCTACCTGGTCTGTCATAATATAATAGAGACAGTAGATCTAGCTGGTCTGTCATAGTATAATGGGGACAGAAGATCTAGCTGGTGTGTCATAAAATAATAGAGACAGTAGATCAAGCTGATCTTTCATGTTATACTAGAACAGTAGATCTACCTGGTCTGTCATAATATAATAGAGACAGTAGATCTAGCTGGTCTGTCATATTATAATGGGGACAGAAGATCTAGCTGGTGTGTCATAATAGAATAGAGACAGTAGATCAAGCTGGTCTGTCATAATATGAGACAGTAGATCTAGCTGTTCTGTCATAATATGAGACAGTAGATCTCGCTGGTCTTTCATATTATAATAGAGACAGTAGATCTTGCTGGTCTGTCATAATATAGTAGAGACAGTAGATCAAGCTGGTCTGTCATTTTATAATAGAGACAGTACATCTAGCTGGTCTGTCATAATATAATAGAGACAGTAGATCTACCTGGTCTGTCATAATAGAATAGAGACAGTAGATCTAGCTGGTCTGTCACATTATAATAGAGACATTAGATCTAGCTGGTCTGTCATATTATAATACAGACAGTTGATCTAGCTGGTCTGTCATATTGTAATAGAGACAGTAGATCTAGCTGGTCTGTCATAAAATAATAGAGACAGTAGATCGAGCTGGTCTTTCATGTTATAATAGAAACAGTAGATCTAGCTGGTCTGTCATAATATAATAGAGACAGTATATCTATCTGGTCTGTCAAATTATAATAGAGACAGTAGATCTCGCTGGTCTGTCATAATAGAATAGAGACAGTAGATCTACCTGGTCTGTCATAAAATAATAGAGACAGTAGATCTAGCCGGACTGTCATAATATGATAGAGACAGTAGATCTAGCTGGTCTGTCATAATATAATAGAGACAGTATACCTAGCTGGTCTGTCAAATTATAATAGAGGCAGTAGATCTAGCTGGTCTGTCATAATATAGCAGAGACAGTAGATCTAGCTGATCTGTCATAAAATAATAGAGACAGTAGATTGAGCTGTTCTTTCATGTTATAATAGAAACAGTAGATCTACCCGGTCTGTCATAATATAATAGAGACAGTATATCTAGCTGGTCTGTCATATTATAATAGAGACAGTAGATCTACCTCGTCTGTCATATTATAATGGGGACAGTAGATCTAGCTGGTCCGTCATAATAGAATAGAGACAGTATATCTAGCTGGTCTGTCACATTATAATAGAGACATTAGATCTAGCTGGTCTGTCATATTATAATACAGACAGTTGATCTAGCTGGTCTGTCATATTATAATAGAGACAGTAGATCTAGCTGGTCTGTCATAAAATAATAGAGACAGTAGATCGAGCTGGTCTTTCATGTTATAATAGAAACAGTAGATCTAGCTGGTCTGTCATAATATAATAGAGACAGTATATCTATCTGGTCTGTCAAATTATAATAGAGACAGTAGATCTAGCTGGTCTGTCATAATATAGCAGAGACAGTAGATCTACCTGGTCTGTCATAAAATAATAGAGACAGTAGATCGAGCTGGTCTGTCATAAAATAATAGAGACAGTAGAGACAGTAAGCTAATAAGCTATACGTTTGTTAATGAATATTTATAATTTGTGTTTTTAAGTTATCATTTAAGTTTTACTTGGTGTTATCACTGTTACTTACACACAATCTAGCTGTTCTTTCATGTTATAATAGAAACAGTAGATCTACCTGGTCTGTCATAATATAATAGAGACAGTAGATCTAGCTGTTCTGTCATAATATGAGACAGTAGATCTCGCTGGTCTTTCATATTATAATAGAGACAGTAGATCTTGCTGGTCTGTCATAATATAGTAGAGACAGTAGATCTAGCTGGTCTGTCATAATAGAATAGAGATAGTAGATCTAGCTGGTCTGTCACATTATAATAGAGACAGTAGATCGAGCTGGTCTGTCATATTATAATACAGACAGTTGATCTCGCTGGTCTGTCATATTATAATAGAGACAGTAGATCTAGCTGGTCTGTCATAATAGAATAGAGAAAGTAGATCTAGCTGTTCTGTCATAATATGAGACAGTAGATCTAGCTGGTCTTTCATATTATAATAGAGACAATAGATCTACCTGGTCTGTCATAATATAATAGATACAGTAGATCTACCTGGTCTGTCATAGAATAATAGAGACAGTAGATCTAGCCGGTCTGTCATAATATGATAGAGACAGTAGATCTAGCTGGTCTGTCATAATATAATAGAGACAATAGATCTAGCTGGTCTGTCATAATATAGCAGAGACAGTAGATCTACCTGGTCTGTCATAAAATAATAGAAACAGTAGATCTCGCTGGTCTGTCATAATAGAATAGAGACAGTAGATCTAGCCGGTCTGTCATAATATGATAGAGACAGTAGATCTAGCTGGTCTGTCATAATATAATAGAGACAGTATATCTAGCTGGTCTGTCAAATTATAATAGAGGCAGTAGATCTAGCTGGTCTGTCATAATATGATAGAGACAGTAGATCTAGCTGTTCTGTCATAATATGAGACAGTATATCTAGCTGGTCTGTCATATTATAATAGAGACAGTAGATCTACCTGGTTAGTCATATTATAATGGGGACAGTAGATCTAGCTGGTCTGTCATAATAGAATAGAGACAGTAGATCTAGCTGGTCTGTGACATTATAATAGAGACATTAGATCTAGCTGGTCTGTCATATTATAATACAGACAGTTGATCTAGCTGGTCTGTCATATTATAATAGAGACAGTAGATCTAGCTGGTCTGTCATAAAATAATAGAGACAGTAGATCGAGCTGGTCTTTCATGTTATAATAGAAACAGTAGATCTAGCTGGTCTGTCATAATATAATAGAGACAGTATATCTATCTGGTCTGTCAAATTATAATAGAGACAGTAGATCTAGCTGGTCTGTCATAATATAGCAGAGACAGTAGATCTACCTGGTCTGTCATAAAATAATAGAGACAGTAGATCGAGCTGGTCTGTCATAATATGATAGAGACAGTAGATCTAGCTGATCTGTCATAAAATAATAGAGACAGTAGATCGAGCTGTTCTTTCATGTTATAATAGAAACAGTAGATCTACCTGGTCTGTCATAATATAATAGAGACAGTAGATCTAGCTGTTCTGTCATAATATGAGACAGTAGATCTCGCTGGTCTTTCATATTATAATAGAGACAGTAGATCTTGCTGGTCTGTCATAATATAGTAGAGACAGTAGATCTACCTGGTCTGTCATAATAGAATAGAGACAGTAGATCTAGCTGGTCTGTCACATTATAATAGAGACAGTAGATCGAGCTGGTCTGTCATATTATAATACAGACAGTTGATCACGCTGGTCTGTCATATTATAATAGAGACAGTAGATCTAGCTGGTCTGTCATAATATAATAGAGACAGTAGATTTAGCTGGTCTATCATATTATAATGGACACAGTAGATGTCGCTGGTCTGTGTCATAATATAATGAGACAGTAGATCTAGCTGGTCTGTCATATTATAATGGAGACAGTAGATCTAGCTGGTCTGTCATATTATAATAGGGCAGTACATCTAGCTGGTCTGTCATAATAGAATAGAGAAAATCAAGTCTAAGCAATACG
>NW_026279303.1:0-5000 GCF_023373465.1 Oncorhynchus keta | reverse complement strand
TGAAGGATGAGGAATAAGAGGAATGCTGAGTCATTAATGACCCATCACTAATGAAGGAGAGGAGTGAGGAGCAGAGGACAGAGAGAGGGATGAGGAGGGGAGCAGGGAGTGGAGGGGGAGGAGGAGCAGAATAAAGAAGAGAGAGGATGATGAGGAGCAAGATGATGATGCATTATTGAGGAGCAGAATAAAGAAGAGAGGGACGATGATGGACAGAGGGGATGGAGGGGGATGAGGAGCAGATGACAGGAGAGAGGGATGAGGATGGGGGAGCAGATGGGAGTGGAGGGGATGGAGGAGCAGAATAAAGAAGAGGGGATGAGGATGGGGGATAGAGGGGATGCATGGGAGGAGGGGGAGTGAGGAACGCAGAATAAAGAAGAGAGGGATGAGGAGGGGGAGTGAGGAGTCAAGAACAGAATAAAGAAGAGAGGGACGAGGAGGGGAAAGCAGAGTGGGATTGGAGGGGATTGAGGATTTCAGAATAAAGAAGAGAGGGATGAGGAGGGGGAGCAGAGTGGAGTGGAGGGGAGTGAGGAGCAGAATAAAGAAGAGAGGGATGAGGAGGGGAGCAGAGGGGAGTGGAGGGGGAGTGAGGAGCAGAGGACAGGAGAGAGGGATGAGGATGGGGAGCAGATGGGAGTGGAGGGGAGTGAGGAGCAGAATAAAGAAGAGGGGATGAGGGAGGGGAGCAGAGGGAGTGGAGGGGGAGTGAGGAGCAGAATAAAGAAGAGAGGGATGAGGAGGGGAGCAGAGGGGAGTGGAGGGGAGTGAGGAGCAGAATAAAGAAGAGAGGGATGAGGAGGGGAGCAGATGGGAGTGGAGGGGAGTGAGGAGCAGAATAAAGAAGAGAGGGATGAGGAGGGGAGCAGAGGGGAGTGGAGGGGGAGTGAGGAGCAGAGGACAGAAGAGAGGGATGAGGATGGGGAGCAGATGGGAGTGGAGGGAGTGAGGAGCAGAATAAAGAAGAGGGGATGAGGAGGGGAGCAGAGGGGAGTGGAGGGGCAGTGAGGAGCAGAATAAAGAAGAGAGGGTATGAGGAGGGGAGCAGAGGGGAGTGGAGGGGGAGTGAGGAGCAGAATAAAGAAGAGAGGGATGAGGAGGGGGAGCAGAGGGGAGTGGAGGGGAGTGAGGAGCAGAATAAAGAAGAGAGGGATGAGGAGGGGAGCAGAGTGGAGTGGAGGGGAGTGAGGAGCAGAATAAAGAAGAGAGGGATGAGGAGGGGAGCAGAGTGGAGTGGAGGGGAGTGAGGAGCAGAATAAAGAAGAGAGGGACGAGGAGGGGAGCAGAGTGGAGTGGAGGGGAGTGAGGAGCAGAATAAAGAAGAGAGGGGTGAGGAGGGGAGCAGAGTGGAGTGGAGGGGAGTGAGGAGCAGAATAAAGAAGAGAGGGATGAGGAGGGGAGCAGAGGGGAGTGGAGGGGAGTGAGGAGCAGAATAAAGAAGAGAGGTATGAGGAGGGGAGCAGAGGGGAGTGGAGGGGAGTGAGGAGCAGAATAAAGAAGAGCGGGATGAGGAGGGGAGCAGAGGGAGTGGAGGGAGTGGAGGGAGTGAGGAGCAGAATAAAGAAGAGCGGGATGAGGAGGGGAGCAGAGGGGAGTGGAGGGGGAGTGAGGAGCAGAATAAAGAAGAGAGGGATGAGGAGGGGAGCAGAGGAGGAGTGGAGGGGAGTGAGGAGCAGAATAAAGAAGAGGGGGATGAGGAGGGGAGCAGAGGGGAGTGGAGGGGGAGTGAGGAGCAGAATAAAGAAGAGCGGGATGAGGAGGGGAGCAGAGGGGAGTGGAGGGGAGTGAGGAGCAGAATAAAGAAGAGAGGGATGAGGAGGGGAGCAGAGGGGAGTGGAGGGGGAGTGAGGAGCAGAATAAAGAAGAGAGGTATGAGGAGGGGAGCAGAGGGAGTGGAGGGGGAGTGAGGAGCAGAATAAAGAAGAGAGGGATGAGGAGGGGAGCAGAGGGGAGTGGAGGGGAGTGAGGAGCAGAGGACAGGAGAGAGGGATGAGGATGGGGAGCAGATGGGAGTGGAGGGGAGTGAGGAGCAGAATAAAGAAGAGGGGGATGAGGAGGGGAGCAGAGGGGAGTAGAGGGGGAGTGAGGAGCAGAATAAAGAAGAGAGGTATGAGGAGGGGAGCAGAGGGGAGTGGAGGGGAGTGAGGAGCACAATAAAGAAGAGCGGGATGAGGAGGGGAGCAGAGGGGAGTGGAGGGGAGTGAGGAGCAGAGGACAGGAGAGAGGGATGAGGATGGGGAGCAGATGGGAGTGGAGGGGGAGTGAGGGAGCAGAATGAAGAAGAGAGGTATGAGGAGGGGAGCAGAGGGGAGTGGAGGGGAGTGAGGAGCAGAATAAAGAAGAGAGGTATGAGGAGGGGAGCAGAGGGGAGTGGAGGGGAGTGAGGAGCAGAATAAAGAAGAGAGGTATGAGGAGGGGAGCAGAGGGGAGTGGAGGGGAGTGAGGAGCAGAATAAAGAAGAGAGGGATGAGGAGGGGGAGCAGAGGGGAGTGGAGGGGGAGTGAGGAGCAGAATAAAGAAGAGAGGTATGAGGAGGGGAGCAGAGGGGAGTGGAGGGGGAGTGAGGAGCAGAATAAAGAAGAGAGGGATGAGGAGGGGAGCAGAGGGAGTGGAGGGGGAGTGAGGAGCAGAATAAAGAAGAGAGGGATGAGGAGGGGAGCAGAGGGGAGTGGAGGGGAGTGAGGAGCAGAATAAAGAAGAGAGGACGAGGAGGGGGAGCAGAGGGGAGTGGAGGGGAGTGAGGAGCAGAGGACAGGAGAGAGGGATGAGGAGGGGAGCAGATGGGAGTGGAGGGGGAGTGAGGAGCAGAGGACAGGAGAGAGGGACGAGGAGGGGGAGCAGAGGTGAGTGGAGGGGAGTGGAGGGGAGTGAGGAAAATAATAAAGAAGAGAGGGATGAGGAGGGGAGCAGAGGGGAGTGGAGGGGGAGTGGGAGTGGAGAGTGGAGGGGAGTGGAGGGGGAGTGGAGTAGGAGCAGAATAAAGAAGAGAGGGATGGGGAGTGGGAGTGGAGGGAGTGGGTGTGGAGGGGGACTGGGAGTGGAGTGGGAGTGGGAGTGGGAGTGGAGGGGAGGGGGAGTGGGAGTGGAGGGGAGTGGGAGTGGAGGGAGTGGGAGTGGAGGGGAGTGGAGTGGGAGTTGAGGGGAGTGGGAGTGGAGGGGAGTGGGAGTGGAGGGGAGTGGAGGGGGGGGGAGTGGGAGTGGAGGGGGTGGGGAGTGGGAGTGGAGGGGAGTGGGAGTGGAGGGAGGGGGAGTGGAGGGGAGTGGGAGTGGAGGGGGGAGTGGGAGTGGGAGTGGAGGGGGAGGGGAGCGGGGTGGAGGGGAGTGGGGGGGGTGGAGGGGTGTGGGAGTGGAGGGGGTGTGGGAGTGGAGGGGAGTGGGAGTGGAGGGGAGTGGGAGTGGAGGGGAGTGGGAGTGGAGGGGAGTGGAGAGCAGAATATCAAAGCAGTGGTGGAAAAAGTATTCAAATGTTATATTTGAGTAAAAGTAAAGACACCTTAATAGAAAATGAGTCAATCAAAAGTGAATGTCACCCTGTGAAATAATACTTGAGAAAAAGTCTAAAAATGGTTTTAAATATACTTAAGTATAACAAGTAAATGGAATTGCTAAAATATACTTAAATTCCTTATATTATGCAAAGCATACGGCAGAATTGCCTTGTTTTTATTTATTTACGGATAGTCAGGGGCACACTCCAACACTTAGACATAATTTACAAACAAAGCATGTGTGTTAGTGAGTCCGCCAGATCAGTGGCAGTAGAGATGACCAGGGATGTTCTCTTGATAAGTGTGTGAATTGGACCATTTTCCTGTCCAAATATCACTAGTACTTTTGGGTGTCATGGAAAATCTTTAGGAATATAGTGAAGTAAAAGTAGAAGTTGTAAAAAATATAAATAGTAAAGTACAGATACCCCAAAAACGACTTAAGTAGTACTTTAAAGTATTTTACTTAGGTACTTCACACAACTGTAGAGAAGAGAGGGATGAGGAGGAGGAGCGGAGAGAGGAGAAGAGGCGGAGAGGAGTAGAGGGGAGCGGAGGAGATGGGGAGGGAGCAGCGAAGAGGAGGGGGAGAGGAAGGGAGCGGAGAGGAGGGGAAGCAGAGAGCGGAGAAGAGAAGTCCTCGTCTGTAGCGTCACAGACGGGTGATTCCATTAACAAGTCATGTGTGATTAACATCCTATCTGGCCACGCTGGAGAGATAGAGAGACCATGGTACGTTCTCTCTATGTCTCTCTCCATCTCTCTGTCCTTCTTTCTGTATGTTTGTGAGTATGTGTGCCTCTCTCTCCCTCTTCTGCCCTTGTTCCCCACCTCTACTCCTCTCCTCCCCTATTTCCTCCTCTCTTCTCCTCCCCATATTTACTCCTCTCTTCCACTATTTCCTCCTCTCTTCTCCTCCCCATATTTACTCCTCTCTTCCCCTATTTCCTCCTCTCTTCTCCTCCCCATATTTACTCCTCTCCTCCCTATTTCCTCCTCTCTTCTCCTCCCCATATTTACTCCTCTCTTCCCCTATTTCCTCCTCTCTTCTCCTCCCCATATTTACTCCTCTCTTCCCCTATTTCCTCCTCTCTTCTCCTCCCTATTTCCTCCTCCCCTATTTCCTCTACTCCTCTCCTCCCCTATTTCCTCCCCTCTTCTCCTCCCCATATTTACTCCTCTCTTCCACTATCTTCCTCCTCTCTTCTCCTCCCCTATTTCCTCCCTCTCCTCCCCTATTTCCTCCTCTCTTCTCCTCCCCATATTTACTCCTCTCCTCCCCTATTTCCTCCTCTCTTCTCCTCCCCATATTTACTCCTCTCCTCCCTATTTCCTCCTCTCTTCTCCTCCCCTATTTACTCCCCTCTCCTCCCCTATTTCCTCCCTCTCTTCTCCTCCCCATATTTACTCCTCTCTTCCCTATTTCCTCCTCTCTTCTCCTCCCCATATTTACTCCTCGCTTCCTCCTATTTCCTCCTCTCTTCACCTCCCTATTTCCTCCTCTCCTCC
>NW_026279302.1:5000-17670 GCF_023373465.1 Oncorhynchus keta | reverse complement strand
AGTGATATATTATGGGGACACCTCTACATTATCACACTTCCTCCAGTGGTATATTATGGGGACACCTCTACATTATCACACTTCCTCCAGTGATATATTATGGGGACACCTCTACATTATCACACTTCCTCCAGTGGTATATTATGGGGACACCTCTACATTATCACACTTCCTCCAGTGATATATTATGGGACAATTTCTACATTATCACACTTCCTCCAGTGGATATTATGAGACAATTTCTTACATTACTCGTCACTTCCTCTCCAGTGATATATTATGGGGACACTCTACACATCACACTCTCCAGTGATATATTATGGGGACACTCACATTATCACACTTCAGTGATATATTAGGGGACACCTCTACATTATCACACTTCTCCAGTGATATATTATGGGGACACTCTACATTATCACACTCTCCAGTGGTATATTATGGGGGACACTCTACATTATCACACTTCCTCCAGTGATATATTATGGGGGACAATTCTCTACATTATCACACTTCCTCCAGTGGTATATTATGGGGACACTCTACATTATCACTCTCTCCAGCATATACAGGGGGACACCTCTACATTATCACACTTCCTCCAGTGGTATATTATGGGGGACACCTCTCACATTATCACATCTCCTCCAGTGATATATTATAGGGACACCTCTACATTATCACACTTCCTCCAGTGATATATTATGGGGACACCTCTACATTATCACACTTCCTCCAGTGATATATTATGGGGGACACTTACATTATCACACTTCTCCAGTGATATTATGGGACACCTCTACATTATCACACTTCCTCCAGTGATATATTATGGGGACACCTCTACATTATCACACTTCCTCCAGTGATATTTTATGGGGACACCTCTACATTATCACACTTCAGTAATATATTATGGGGACACCTCTCTACATTATCACACTTCCTCCAGTGATATATTATGGGGACACCTCTACATTATCACACTTCCTCCAGTGATATATTATGGGGACACCTCTACATTTATCACTTCCTCCAGTGATATATTATGGGGGACACCTCTACATTATCACACTTCCTCCAGTGATATATTATGGGGGACACCTCTACATTATCACACTTCCTCCAGTGGTATATTATGGGGGGACACCTCTACATTATCACATCTCCTCCAGTGATATATTATGGGGGACACCTCTACATTATCACACTTCCTCCAGTGGTATATTATGGGGACACCTCTACATTATCACACTTCCTCCAGTGATATATTATGAGGGACACCTCTACATTATCACACTTCCTCCAGTGGTATATTATGGGGGACACCTCTACATTATCACACTTCCTCCAGTGGTATATTATGGGGACACCTCTACATTATCACTTCCTCCAGTGATATGTTATGGGGACACCTCTACATTATCACACTTCAGTGATATATTATGGGGGCACCTCTACATTATCACACTTCCTCCAGTGATATATTATGGGGGACACCTCTACATTATCACACTTCAGTGATATATTATGGGGACACCTCTACATTATCACACTTCCCCCAGTGATATATTATGGGGGACACCTCTACATTATCACACTTCCTCCAGTGGTATTTTATGGGGACACCTCTACATTATCACACTTCAGTGATATATTATGGGGACACCTCTACATTATCACACTTCCTCCAGTGATATATTATGGGGACACCTCTACATTATCACACTTCAGTGATATATTATGGGGACACCTCTACATTATCACACTTCCTCCAGTGATATATTATGGGGGACACCTCTACATTATCACACTTCAGTGATATATTATGGGGACACCTCTACATTATCACACTTCCTCCAGTGGTATATTATGGGGACACCTCTACATTATCACACTTCCTCCAGTGATATATTATGGGGGACACCTCTACATTATCACACTTCCTCCAGTGATATATTATGGGGGACACCTCACATTATCACACTTCCTCCAGTGGTATATTATGGGGACACTCTACATTATCTCTCATTACCACTTCTCGCCTCTCTCTCTCTCTCCTCTCTCTCTCGCCTCTCTCTCTCTCGCCTCTCTCTCGCCGCCTCTCTCTCATCTCGCTCTTCTTCTATCCGTGGCGCTCGCTCTCTTCGCTTCTCTCGCTCTTCTCTTCGCCGCTCTCGCCTTCGCTCTTTCTTCGCTCTCTCGCTCTCGCTTCGCCTTCTCGCCTCGCTCGCCTAAAGCCTATCTTCGCCACGCTCTCTCTCTCCACTTTCTCTCCACTAATCTCCAAAAAATAATTTCTCCACTCTCTCTCCACTCCTCTCTCTCTCTCCACTCTCTCTCTCCACTCTCTACTCTCTCCACTCTCTCTCTCTCTCCACTCTCTACTCTCTCTCTCCACTCTCTCTCTCTCTCTCCACTCTCTCTCTCTCCACTCCACTCTCTCTCTCTCTCCACACTCTCTCTCTCTCCACACTCTCTCTCTTCCACACTTTCTCTCTCTCTCTCTTCCACTTTCTCTCCACTCTCTTCTTCGCTCCACTCTCTCTCGCTCCACACTCTTCTCGCTCCACACTTCTCTCTCTCCACTCTCTTCTCCTCACTCTCTCTCTCTCCACTCTCTCTCTCTTTTTTACACACACGCACTCAGACAAGTGAAAAGACTTTGGCAGAGGGCCTTTCACATTGAAGTTGAATCTGAGTCTGGGGGTCATTTCTCTGAAGCACGTTATGCTCTGCCAGTAACATTTCAAATGGAAATTCACTCATACATTATTTAACATGCATGTGTGTGCCAACAGCCCTGTTCAGGACAGCGGTGCAGAAACCGGGCCCCAGCCAGAGCTCCACGCAGGGGCAGGTCTCAGGAGAGACTGGCCCCATCCAGAGAACCCTTGAGCAGCCTGACCCAGCAGACACCCAGGCGACCCATAATGATCCAGGCAAGAGATTAATATCAACCCTCCTCCGAAGTCTTCTGCCCCTTCCTCTGCCCCTTCCCCTGCCCCTTCCCTCTGCCCCTTCCCCCTCTGCCCTTCCCCTCTGCCCCTTCCCCCTCTGCCCTTCTCCTCTGCCCCTTCCCCCTGCCCCTTCCCCTCTGCCCCTTCCCCCTCTGCCCCTTCCCCTCTTCCCCTTCCCCTCTGCCCCTTCCCTCTGCCCTCTTCCCCCTCTGCCCCTTCCTCTGCCCCCTTTCCCCTCTGCCCTTTCCCCTCTGCCCCTTCCCCCTCTGCCCCCTTCCCCCTCTGCCCCTTCCCCTCTGCCCCTTCCCCCCTCTGCCCCTTCCCCTCTGCCCCTTCCCCTCTGCCCCTTCCCCTCTGCCCTTCCCCTCTGCCCCTTCCCCTCTGCCCCTTCTCCTCTGCCCCTTCCTCTGCCCCTTCCCCCTCTGCCCCTTCCCCCTCTGCCCCTTCTCCTCTGCCCCTTCCTCTGCCCCTTCTCCTTCTGCCCCTTCCCCCTGCCCTTCCCCTCTGCCCCTTCCCCTCTGCCCCTTCCCCCTCTGCCCCTTCCCCCTCTGCCCCTTCCCCCTCTGCCCCTTCCCCCTCTGCCCTTCCCCTCTGCCCCTTCCCCCCTCTGCCCTTCCTCTGCCCCTTCCCCTCTGCTCCTCTGACTTGCCTAGTTAAATAAAGGTTAAAAATATTAATATATAGATATATCTCTAATGCTATGTGTGTGAATATGATGATTGTAACATGCAGTTGTCCTTCCCCTCCTGTCCTGTAGGTGTCAGTGTCCAACAGAAAAAACCTCTCCAACGAGAAGTTCATGCTGAACATGCTCTACGCCAATAACTCCTCGGGGTCTTCAGTCGACCGGCCGTCAGGCACCGAGGAGAGCCTCTCCGGAGAGCCAGAGGACCACAGAGGGCTGGACAGGGCTGGTAGCAGTGTGAAGGAACGTCTATCTAGCCTCCTCAAGGTAGGAATTCAAAGTGTTTTTTTATATCAATGTTCTGACTTTATTGAACAGAGAGAGGAAGACAGTGGGGATCTGTTCTGACTTTATTGAACAGAGAGAGGAAGACAGTGGTGATCTGTTCTGACTTTATTGAACAGAGAGAGGAATACAGTGGGGATCTGTTCTGACTTTATTGAACAGAGAGAGAGAGGAAGACAGTGGGGATCTGTTCTGACTTTATTGAACAGAGAGAGGATGACAGTGGGGATCTGTTCTGACTTTATTGAACAAATAGAGAGAGGAAGACAGTGGGGATCAGTTCTGACTTTATTGAACAAATAGAGAGAGGAAGACAGTGGTGATCTGTTCTGACTTTATTGAACAGAGAGAGAGAGGAAGACAGTGGGGATCTGTTCTGACTTTATTGAACAGAGGGATAAAGACAGTGGGGATCTGTTCTGATTGTATTGAACAAATAGAGAGAGGAAGACAGTGGTGATCTGTTCTGACTTAATTGAACAAATAGAGAGAGGAAGACAGTGGGGATCTGTTCTGACTTTATTGAACAGAGAGAGAGAGGAAGACAGTGGGGATCTGTTCTGACTTTATTGAACAAATAGAGAGAGATGACAGTGGGACTGGAACACCACCCTTGGACTGGAACACCACCCTGGGACTGGAACACCACCCTGGGACTGGAACACCACCCTGGGACTGGTACACCACCCTAGGCCACATGGTAGAGACTGGAATCCAGTCAGCATGTGTTCATCTCTAACTCTGCTATAGATCAGTCGGCATGTGTTCAGTGTAACTCTGCTATAGCAGAGTTAGAGATGAACACATGCAGACTGATCTATAGCAAGTTACAGCTGAACATGCTGACTGATCTATAGCAGAGTTAAAGAGCTGAACACATGCTGACTGATCTATAGCAGAGTTACACAGCTGAACACATGCTGACTGATCTATAGCAGAGTTACACAGCTGAACACATGCTGACTGATCTATAGCAGAGTTACACAGCTGAACACATGCTGACTGATCTATAGCAGAGTTACACAGCTGAACACATGCTGACTGATCTATAGCAGAGTTAGAGAGGAACACATGCTGACTGATCTATAGCAGAGTTAGAGATGAACACATGCTGACTGATCTATAGCAGAGTTAGAGAGGAACACAATGCTGACTGATCTATAGCAGAGTTACACAGCTGAACACATGCTGACTGATCTATAGCAGAGTTAGAGAGGAACACATGCTGACTGATCTATAGCAGAGTTAGAGATGAACACATGCTGACTGATCTATAGCAGAGTTACACAGCTGAACACATGCTGACTGATCTATAGCAGAGTTACACAGCTGAACACATGCTGACTGATCTATAGCAGAGTTACACAGCTGAACACATGCTGACTGATCTATAGCAGAGTTAGAGATGAACACATGCTGACTGATCTATAGCAGAGTTAGAGATGAACACATGCTGACTGATCTATAGCAGAGTTAGAGATGAACACATGCTGACTGATCTATAGCAGAGTTACACAGCTGAACACATGCTGACTGATCTATAGCAGAGTTACACAGCTGAACACATGCTGACTGATCTATAGCAGAGTTACACAGCTGAACACATGCTGACTGATCTATAGCAGAGTTACACAGCTGAACACATGCTGACTGATCTATAGCAGAGTTACACAGCTGAACACATGCTGACTGATCTATAGCAGAGTTACACAGCTGAACACATGCTGACTGATCTATAGCAGAGTTACACAGCTGAACACATGCTGACTGATCTATAGCAGAGTTACACAGCTGAACACATGCCGACTGATCTATAGCAGAGTTAGAGATGAACACATGCTGACTGATCTATAGCAGAGTTACACAGCTGAACACATGCCGACTGATCTATAGCAGAGTTAAAGAGCTGAACACATGCTGACTGATCTATAGCAGAGTTAGAGAGGAACACATGCTGACTGATCTATAGCAGAGTTAGAGAGGAACACATGCTGACTGATCTATAGCAGAGTTACACAGCTGAACACATGCTGACTGATCTATAGCAGAGTTACACAGCTGAACACATGCTGACTGATCTATAGCAGAGTTACACAGCTGAACACATGCTGACTGATCTATAGCAGAGTTACACAGCTGAACACATGCTGACTGATCTATAGCAGAGTTACACAGCTGAACACATGCTGACTGATCTATAGCAGAGTTACACAGCTGAACACATGCTGACTGATCTATAGCAGAGTTAGAGATGAACACATGCTGACTGATCTATAGCAGAGTTACACAGCTGAACACATGCTGACTGATCTATAGCAGAGTTACACAGCTGAACACATGCTGACTGATCTATAGCAGAGTTACACAGCTGAACACATGCTGACTGATCTATAGCAGAGTTACACAGCTAAACACATGCTGACTGATCTATAGCAGAGTTACACAGCTGAACACATGCTGACTGATCTATAGCAGAGTTACACAGCTGAACACATGCTGACTGATCTATAGCAGAGTTACACAGCTGAACACATGCCGACTGATCTATAGCAGAGTTAGAGATGAACACATAATAATATAATAATAATATATGCCATTTAGCAGACGCTTTATCCAAAGCGACTTACTGACTGATCTATAGCAGAGTTACACAGCTGAACACATGCCGACTGATCTATAGCAGAGTTAAAGAGCTGAACACATGCTGACTGATCTATAGCAGAGTTAGAGATGAACACATGCTGACTGATCTATAGCAGAGTTACACAGCTGAACACATGCTGACTGATCTATAGCAGAGTTACACAGCTGAACACATGCTGACTGATCTATAGCAGAGTTACACAGCTGAACACATGCTGACTGATCTATAGCAGAGTTACACAGCTGAACACATGCCGACTGATCTATAGCAGAGTTAAAGAGCTGAACACATGCTGACTGATCTATAGCAGAGTTACACAGCTGAACACATGCTGACTGATCTATAGCAGAGTTACACAGCTGAACACATGCTGACTGATGTATAGCAGAGTTAGAGATGAACACATGCTGACTGATCTATAGCAGAGTTAGAGATGAACACATGCTGACTGATCTATAGCAGAGTTAGAGATGAACACATGCTGACTGATCTATAGCAGAGTTACAGCTGAACACATGCTGACTGATCTATAGCAGAGTTACAGCTGAACACATGCTGACTGATCTATAGCAGAGTTACACAGCTGAACACATGCTGACTGATCTATAGCAGAGTTACACAGCTGAACACATGCTGACTGATCTATAGCAGAGTTACACAGCTGAACACATGCCGACTGATCTATAGCAGAGTTAAAGAGCTGAACACATGCTGACTGATCTATAGCAGAGTTACACAGCTGAACACATGCTGACTGATCTATAGCAGAGTTACACAGCTGAACACATGCTGACTGATGTATAGCAGAGTTAGAGATGAACACATGCTGACTGATCTATAGCAGAGTTAGAGATGAACACATGCTGACTGATCTATAGCAGAGTTAGAGATGAACACATGCTGACTGATCTATAGCAGAGTTACAGCTGAACACATGCTGACTGATCTATAGCAGAGTTACAGCTGAACACATGCTGACTGATCTATAGCAGAGTTACACAGCTGAACACATGCTGACTGATCTATAGCAGAGTTACACAGCTGAACACATGCTGACTGATCTATAGCAGAGTTAGAGAGGAACACATGCTGACTGATCTATAGCAGAGTTACACAGTGTTCATTTGAATTGAAATGCATTACTGATCTGTTCCCCCAGGCCCAGCAGGCCCAGCAGGCCCAGCCTCTACCCAGCGAGGACAGCAGTTCCCGGAGGGCAGAGCTGCAGGGTCTGGGTGGCAGTGCCCAGGCTGCGCGGGCCAGGCTGGCAGAGGAGCAGCAGCACAGGCGTGTCCGTCCGCAGTACAGCATCGACGCAGAGACCCACTCCCGAAACCTGGAGAAAACCCAGATGACCCCACTGGCCAGGGACAGACAGACGGACGCCTGGGACCAGCTCCAACCCAGCTCCAAAGCCCTGAAGATTAAAGACCTGGACTTCTCCGACCTCATGGAGGAGGAGGATATAGATGTTCTGGACGTGGACGTCTTCGGGACGTGGGTGTTGGTCGGCCCAGTGGTGGTGGTAGTGGCATCCCACCTCCTCCTCCACCTATTCCTGGACTAGCCTCCGCTCCTCCTCCTCCTCCTCCTCCCCCGGGGCTCCGTTTATGAGTATCCCTCCTCCACCTCCTCCCCACCGGGTGGAGGTCTCTGCTCCCCTCCACCACCACCTCCTCCTGGAGCTCCCCTTCCTCCTCCTCCTCCCAGACTCCAGACCCGGCCTTTGCCAAGAAGAGGAAGACGGTCAAGTTGTTCTGGAAGGAACTCAAACAGTCAGACAGTCCCAGGAAGTGTAAATTCGGACGCGGGACGGTGTGGGCGTCGCTGGATAAGGTCACCGTGGATACGGCCAAGCTGGAACACCTGTTTGAGTCCAAGGCCAAGGAGCTACCCGTGGCTCTAAAGGTGAGGCGTTACATCAGCTCGGAAATCACAAGATCAGATTCCATGTGTTTTGTTGCTGTTTACACATGAAGGAAAATATCAGATAATTGGCAAAAGATCTGAATTGGACTGTCTGTGTAAACTATGTTAAGCTGTCTCAAGTATTTCAAACCAGGAATGAAGTCAAATAAATATTAACAGTTATCTCTGTTAATGATTTGACTGGTGACTTGACGAGGTGACTTGACGAGGTGACTTGACGAGGTGACTTGACGAGGTGACTTGACTGGGTGACTTGACGGGGTGACTTGACTGGGTGACTTGACTGGGTGACTTGACGGGGTGACTTGACGGGGTGACTTGACGAGGTGACTTGAATCTTTCTCTGTTCGTCCCTGCAGAAAGGATCAGAAGTGAAGAAAGCAGAGATTCTGGTGTTGACTCTAAGAGGAGTAACAGCATCAACATCGGCATGACCGTACTACCAGCTGTCCACGCCATCAGGACCGCCATCCTCAACTTTGACGAGTTCGCCATCAACAAGGAGGGCATCGAGGTGATACTGTCTTTCTACCACCGGGTGGCGATGTTACCCTTTGGAATCACTGTTGAATAGGATCTGTAGGTGCTGTTTACACCACAGGACCAGTGCACTCTGACATTGAACATCGGTGACCTGCATAGGGTTCAGGAGGAGAAGTCCACTATTTCTCTCGTGTGGTTGAATGAATGTTTACTGTCAACGATGTTTACCTGAACATCACTCTGTTAGCACCTTCTATTGTGTTATAACAACATGTCTACTACTCACACTTTCTTAGTCCTCTGATTTTCCTTTCACTGGTGGTACAAAGCCATGCCTCTAGTCCTCTGTTCCAGTCATCTCTCTCTCTCTCTCTCCTCTTCTCTCCTCTAGAAACACCATGCCTCCAGTCCTCTGTTCCAGTCATCTCTCTCTCTAGAAACACCATGCCTCCAGTCCTCTGTTCCAGTCATCCCCTCTCTCACCATGCCTCTCTCTTCCCCCTCTAGAAACACCATGCCTCCAGTCCTCTGTTCCAGTCATCCCCCTCTCTCTCTCTCTCTCTCTCTCTCTCTTCCCCTCTAGAAACACCATGCCTCTAGTCCTCTGTTCCAGTCATCCCCCTCTCTCTCTCTCTCTTCCCCTCTAGAAACATCATGCCTCTAGTCCTCTGTTCCAGTCATCCCCCTCTCTCCCTCTCTCTCTCTCCCCTCTAGAAACACCATGCCTCCAGTCCTCTGTTCCAGTCATCCCCTCTCTCTCTCTCTCTCTCTTCCCCTCTAGAAACACCATGCCTCTAGTCCTCTGTTCCAGTCATCCCCCTCTCTCCTCTCTCTCTCTTCTCCCTCTAGAAACATCATGCCTCTAGTCCTCTGTTCCAGTCATCCCTCTCTCTCCCTCTCTCTCTCTCTCTCTCTCTCTCTCTTCTCCTCTAGAAACACCATGCCTCCAGTCCTCTGTTCCAGTCATCCCCCTCTCTCTCTTCCCCCTCTAGAAACATCATGCCTCCTCCTCTAACTCCAGTCATCTGTTGTCTTGTAGAAAATCCTGACGATGACTCCTTCGGAGGAGGAGAAGCAGAAGATCCAGGAGGCTCAGCTGGCCAACCCGGACGTCCCCCTGGGCTCAGCAGAACAGTTCCTCCTCACCCTGTCCTCCATCAGCGGCCTCAGCGCTCGACTACAGCTCTGGGCCTTCAAACTCAACTATGAAACCCTGGAGAAGGTAGGATCGGGGGGGTGCAGTCTGTTCTGCTCTCATTATGGAATAGTCCTCGTGCCTCCTGCAGAAACTGATCTAGGACCAGGCTAGTGTTCTGCTAGTCTCTACACAGCTGTACATCATCTTCACGCTCTTCCTGTCATCTGTCATCATGCGCTGTAGGAACCAGGACTATCCAACACCTCCCCAGGTGAACAGCGTTAGTCAGTGTGTCGGACAGGCAGCTCAACAGCAGCTGAATATTGTCCTCGTGGGTTTATGGGTGGGATGAGGAGAGAGAATATGAACGGTCTGCCCAGGATCGGCAGATTCTGTTCGGACACACACACACACACACACACGCACACACGCACACACGCACACACGCACACACGAGCCACTCTTCGTCTCTGTACAGGAGATAGCTGAGCCTCTTTCGTCTCTGTACAGGAGATAGCTGAGCCTCTCTTCGTCTCTGTACAGGAGATAGCTGAGCCTCTCTTCGTCTCTGTACAGGAGATAGCTGAGCCTCTCTTCGTCTCTGTACAGGAGATAGCTGAGCCTCTCTTTGTCTCTGTACAGGAGATAGCGGAGCCTCTCTTTGTCTCTGTACAGGAGATGGCTGAGCCACTCTTCTCTGTACAGGAGATAGCTGAGCCTCTCTTCGTCTCTGTAGAGGAGATAGCTGAGCCTCTCTTCGTCTCTGTAGAGGAGATAGCTGAGCCTCTCTTCGTCTCTGTAGAGGAGATAGCTGAGCCTCTCTTCGTCTCTGTACAGGAGATAGCTGAGCCTCTCTTTGTCTCTGTACAGGAGATAGCTGAGCCTCTCTTCGTCTCTGTACAGGAGATAGCTGAGCCTCTCTTCGTCTCTGAATGTTGTTCTTCTCTTTGTCTCTGTACAGGAGATAGCTGAGCCTCTCTTCGTCTCTGTACAGGAGATAGCTGAGCCTCTCTTCGTCTCTGTACAGGAGATAGCTGAGCCTCTCTTCGTCTCTGTACAGGAGATAGCTGAGCCTCTCTTCGTCTCTGTACAGGAGATAGCTGAGCCTCTCTTCGTCTCTGTACAGGAGATAGCTGAGCCTCTCTTCGTCTCTGTACAGGAGATAGCGGAGCCTCTGTCTCTGTACAGGAGATAGCTGAGCCTCTCTTCGTCTCTGAATGTTGTTCTTCTCTTTGTCTCTGTACAGGAGATAGCGGAGCCTCTCTTCGACCTGAAACTAGGCATGGAGCAGCTCGCCAAAAACAAAACCTTTAAGCGCATCCTAGCAACGCTTTTGGCCATTGGAAACTTCCTCAACAGTACCAGTGTAAGTGTGTTATTCTTTTCTACGTCCCAAATAGAGACCCTGTTTCCTGTATAGGGCACTACTGTTGACCAGGGCCTATAGGGTTGTATAGGGCACTACTGTTGACCAGAGCCCATAGGGCTGTATAGGGCACTACTGTTGACCAGAGCCCATAGGGCTGTATAGGGCACTACTGTTGACCAGAGCCCATAGGGCTGTATAGGGCACTACTGTTGACCAGGGCCCATAGGGCTGTATAGGGCACTACTGTTGACCAGGGCCCATAGGGCTGTATAGGGCACTACTGTTGACCAGGGCCCATAGGGCTGTATAGGGCACTACTGTTGACCAGGGCCCATAGGGCTGTATAGGGCACTACTGTTGACCAGAGCCCATAGGGCTGTATAGGGCACTACTGTTGACCAGAGCCCATAGGGCTGTATAGGGCACTACTGTTGACCAGAGCCCATAGGGCTGTATAGGGCACTACTGTTGACCAGAGCCCATAGGGCTGTATAGGGCACTACTGTTGACCAGGGCCCATAGGTTACTACTGTTGAGCAGGGCCCATAGGGCTGTATAGGGCACCAGGGCCCATAGGGCTGTATAGGGCACTACTGTTGACCAGGGCCCATAGGGCTGTATAGGGCACTACTGTTGACCAGGGCCCATAGGGCACTACTGTTGACCAGAGCCCATAGGGCTGTATAGGGCACTACTGTTGACCAGAGCCCATAGGGCTGTATAGACCAGGGCCCATAGGGTTGTATAGGGCACTACTGTTGACCAGGGCCCATAGGGCTGTATAGGGCACTACTGTTGACCAGGGCCCATAGGGCTGTATAGGGCACTACTGTTGACCAGGGCCCATAGGGCTGTATAGGGGACTACTGTTGACCAGGGCCCATAGGGCTGTATAGGGGACTACTGTTGACCAGGGCCCATAGGGCTGTATAGGGCACCCAGGGCCCATAGGGCTGTATAGGGCACTACTGTTGACCAGGGCCCATAGGGCTGTATAGGGGACTACTGTTGACCAGGGCCTATAGGGCCGTATAGGGCACTACTGTTGACCAGGGCCCATAGGGCCGTATAGGGACTACTGTTGACCAGGGCCCATATGGCTGTATAGGGGACTACTGTACCAGGGGACTACTGTTGACCAGGGCCCATAGGGCTGTATAGGGCACTACTGTTGACC
>NW_026279301.1:0-2722 GCF_023373465.1 Oncorhynchus keta | reverse complement strand
AATATAATAGAGACAGTAGATCTTGCTGGTCTGTCAGAATATACTACAGACAGTAGATATAGCTGGTCTGTCATAATATAATAGAGACAGTAGATCTAGCTGGTAAGTCATAATATAATAGAGACAGTAGATCTAGCTGGTCTGTCATAATATAATAGAGACAGTAGATCTAGCTTGTCCGTCATAATATAATAGAGACAGTAAATCTAGCTGGTCTGTCATAATACAATAGAGACAGTAGATCTAGCTGGTCTGTCATAATATAATAGAGACAGTAGATCTAGCTCATTGCAACTCCCCTCCAAGTCTCCGACCACTACCTTGTATCCTTTTCCCTCTCGCTCTCATCCAACACTTCCCACACTGCCCCTACTCGGATGGTATCGCGCCGTCCCAACCTTCGCCTCTCTCCCCGCTACTCTCTCCTCTTCCATCCTATCTTCTCTTCCCTCTGCTCAAACTTTCTCCAACCTATCTCCTGATTCTGCCTCCCTCAACCCTCCTCTCCTCCCTTACTGCATCCTTTGACTCCCTATGTCCCCTATCCTCCAGGCCGGCTCGGTCCTCCCCTCCCGCCTCCGTGGCTCGACGACTCATTGCGAGCTCACAGAACAGGGCTCCGGGCAGCCGAGCGGAAATGGAGGAAAACTCGCCTCCTGCGGACCTGGCATCCTTTCACTCCCTCCTCTCTACATTTTCCTCCTCTGTCTCTGCTGCTAAAGCCACTTTCTACCATTCTAAATTCCAAGCATCTGCCTCTAACCCTAGGAAGCTCTTTGCCACCTTCTCCTCCCTCCTGAATCCTCCCCCTCCCTCCTCCCTCTCTGCAGATGACTTCGTCAACCATTTTGAAAAGAAGGTCGATGACATCCGATCCTCGTTTGCTAAGTCAAACGACACTGCTGGTTCTGCCCACACTGCCCTACCCTATGCTCTGACCTCTTTCTCCCTCTCTCTCCAGATGAAATCTCGCGTCTTGTGACGGCCGGCCGCCCAACAACCTGCCCGCTTGACCCTATCCCCTCCTCTCTTCTCCAGACCATTTCCGGAGACCTTCTCCCTTACCTCACCTCGCTCATCAACTCATCCCTGACCGCTGGCTACGTCCCTCCCGTCTTCAAGAGAGCGAGAGTTGCACCCCTTCTGAAAAAACCTACACTCGATCCCTCCGATGTCAACAACTACAGACCAGTATCCCTTCTCTCTTTTCTCTCCAAAACTCTTGAGCGTGCCGTCCTTGGCCAGCTCTACCGCTATCTCTCTCAGAATGACCTTCTTGATCCAAATCAGTCAGGTTTCAAGACTAGTCATTCAACTGAGACTGCTCTTCTCTGTATCACGGAGGCGCTCCGCACTGCTAAAGCTAACTCTCTCTCCTCTGCTCTCATCCTTCTAGACCTATCGGCTGCCTTCGATACTGTGAACCATCAGATCCTCCTCTCCACCCTCTCCGAGTTGGGCATCTCCGGCGCGGCCCACGCTTGGATTGCGTCCTACCTGACAGGTCGCTCCTACCAGGTGGCGTGGCGAGAATCTGTCTCCTCACCACGCGCTCTCACCACTGGTGTCCCCCAGGGCTCTGTTCTAGGCCCTCTCTTATTCTCGCTATACACCAAGTCACTTGGCTCTGTCATAACCTCACATGGTCTCTCCTATCATTGCTATGCAGACGACACACAATTAATCTTCTCCTTTCCCCTTCTGATGACCAGGTGGCGAATCGCATCTCTGCATGTCTGGCAGACATATCAGTGTGGATGACGGATCACCACCTCAAGCTGAACCTCAGCAAGACGGAGCTCCTCTTCCTCCCGGGGAAGGACTGCCCGTTCCATGATCTCGCCATCACGGTTGACAACTCCATTGTGTCCTCCTCCCAGAGCGCTAAGAACCTTGGCGTGATCCTGGACAACACCCTGACGTTCTCAACTAACATCAAGGCGGTGTCCCGTTCCTGTAGGTTCATGCTCTACAACATCCGCAGAGTACGACCCTGCCTCACACAGGAAGCGGCGCAGGTCCTAATCCAGGCACTTGTCATCTCCCGTCTTGGATTACTGCAACTCGCTGTTGGCTGGGCTCCCTGCCTGTGCCATTAAACCCCTACAACTCATCCAGAACGCCGCAGCCCGTCTGGTGTTCAACCTTCCCAAGTTCTCTCACGTCACCCCGCTCCTCCGCTCTCTCCACTGGCTTCCAGTTGAAGCTCGCATCCGCTACAAGACCATGGTGCTCGCCTACGGAGCTGTGAGGGGAACGGCACCTCAGTACCTCCAGGCTCTGATCAGGCCCTACACCCAAACAAGGGCACTGCGTTCATCCACCTCTGGCCTGCTCGCCTCCCCTACCACTGAGGAAGTACAGTTCCCGCTCAGCCCAGTCAAAACTGTTCGCTGCTCTGGCCCCCCAATGGTGGAACAAACTCCCTCACGACGCCAGGACAGCGGAGTCAATCACCACCTTCCGGAGACACCTGAAACCCCACCTCTTCAAGGAATACCTAGGATAGGGTAAGTAAGGGTAAGTAATCCTTCTCACCCCCCCCCCAACAAGATTTAGATGCAAGTGGCTGTTCCACTGGTTGTCATAAGGTGTATGCACCAATTTGTAAGTCGCTCTGGATAAGAGCGTCTGCTAAATGACTTAAATGTAAATGTAAATGTAGCTGGTCTGTCATAATATAATAGCGACAGTAGATCTAGCTGGTCTGTCATAATATAAT
>NW_026279300.1:0-1409 GCF_023373465.1 Oncorhynchus keta | reverse complement strand
CATCACAATACCCCATAATGACAAAGTGAAAACAGGTTTTTAGAAATGTTTGCATATTTATTTTAACAATAAAAATCAAAAATACCTTATTCACATAAGTATTCAGACCCTTTGCTATGAGACTCGAAATTGAGGTGTATTCAGGTGCATCCTGTTTCATTTACATTTTACATTTAAGTCATTTAGCAGACGCTCTTATCCAGAGCGACTTACAAATTGGTGCATTCACCTTATGACATCCAGTGGAACAGCCACTTTACAATAGTGCATCTAAATCTTTTAAGGGGGGGGGGTGAGAAGGATTACTTTATCCTATCCTAGGTATTCCTTGAAGAGGTGGGGTTTCAGGTGTCTCCGGAAGGTGGTGATTGACTCCGCTGTCCTGGCGTCGTGGGGAGTTTGTTCCACCATTGGGGGCAGAGCAGCGAACAGTTTTGACTGGGCTGAGGCGGGAACTGTACTTCCTCAGTGGTAGGGAGGCGAGCAGGCCAGAGGTGGATGAACGTAGTGCCCTTGTTTGGTGTAGGGACCTGATCAGGCCTGGAGGTCACTGGTGCAGTTCCCCTCACAGCTCCGTAGGCAAGCACCATGGTCTTGTAGCGGATGCGAGCTTCAACTGGAAGCCAGTGGAGAGAGCGGGAGGGAGCAGGGTGGCGTGAGAGAACTTGGGAAGGTTGGAACACCAGACGGGCTGCAGCATTCTGGATGAGTTGTAGGGGGTTTAATGGCACAGGCAGGAGCCCAGCCAACAAAGCGAGTTGCAGTAATCCAGACGGGAGATGACAAGTGCCTGGATTAGGACCTGCGCCGCTTCCTGTGTGAGGCAGGGTCGTACTGCAGGATGTTGTAGAGCATGAACCTACAGGAACGGGCCACCGCCTTGATTTTAGTTGAGACTACAGGGTGTTGTCCAGGATCACGCCAAGGTTCTTAGCGCTCTGGGAGGAGGACACAATGGAGTTGTCAACGGTGATGGCGAGATCATGGAACGGGCAGTCCTTCCCCGGGAGGAAGAGCAGTTCCGTCTTGCCGAGGTTCAGCTTGAGGTGGTGATCCGTCATCCACACTGATATGTCTGCCAGACATGCAGAGATGCGATTCGCCACCTGGTCATCAGAAGGGGGAAAGGAGAAGATTAATTGTGTGTCGTCTGCATAGCAATGATAGGAGAGACCAAAATCAATGTTTCCATTGATCATCCTTGAGATGTTTCTACAACTTGATTGGAGTCCACCTGTGGTAAATTCAATCGATTGGACATGATTTGGAAAGGCACACACCTGTCTATATAAGGTCCCACTGTTGACAGCACATGTCAGAGCAAAAACCAAGCCATGAGGTCGAAGGAATTGTCCGTAGAGCTCCGAAACAGGATTGTGTCGAGCCACAGATCTGGGGAAGGTTACCAA